>NW_014333756.1:427971-472349 GCF_000341935.2 Cephus cinctus | reverse complement strand
CAACCCACCCTGAAACAACCCTGGAAAATGGTACATTTTTTTTAAAGACGACGTCTTGACACTTTTCGGCACTGTTTGTGTTCCTTCCAAGTAAACCGTGACCACCCCTGGCGACAAGGGTAGGACCGTAAAAGTTTTCAGTACCGGCAGGGTAATTACTCATGGACTTCAGTTTTACCCCTTTGTAGAACTTCCGCCATGATCTTTTGCATCCCCTCGCAAATTCCTTTTTCAGATTCTCCTGGGTGTACCTGCTATCACTATTATTATTATCGTCGCACGCCATATAACACGTGCAGGGGAAAGTCGTCTGGTTCCTTTTTTGTCTCCCTCTTTTCCCATTTTTATACCATTCGATAGGGGTAGGCCATTTCGTTAATTGCGATTTCACCAAGTGGAAGCTCGGCGATCTGGTCGTTAAGCCAATCGCGCCCTGATAAATTGCCGCTTTCTTTTTTCGACGATGATCAAAACGTTTCTACCGGATACTGGCATCCTCCCTTTACCTTCCATTTTTAGGGCCATCCTTTATCCCTGACACCTGTTGTGTTCCTTCCTTTCTAAATACATATCCGGATCTGACCTTTTACCTTTTTATTCAAGGTGTGTTGCACCTTTCCTATTGTTAAGTATTGGGGCTTATTACACTGCTGATTATACAGACCAGATGATCGATCATCTGGTACCTGGTGGATTCGTCTCATCGTGCTGAGATTCTTCTGACCTGACTTTCTATTAAAAATCGGTTATTTTGTCACCCCTAAAAGGATAATCATAAATTACGAAGATAACCACAATAATTTATATCGAACAATTCAACCTTTGTTAAATATTCCAAGAATTAAATACATACCATCTCGAGATCAAATCTTGGGGAAGTTTAAGATAACAAAAGTCTTATCTGTAATCGTTAAAAAATGATCAAAATACTTGTTTCTTCATCAATTTCAATCTATCGGGTGGTTCCGATTATCACAGTGATTAAAACGTGTCCTGATCGCAATTTCTACCAATACAAAGCACGGCCTATAGTACAAGGCATAAAGTAAAAGGAAAAAACTTATCACTAGAATGCCAGGGAGATCCTTTTGTCCGATGGTCGCTTTATTCATTCCCTCGTGCCATTTCTGTACCCAACCTCCTACTCTTCAAGAGAGCCGCAACCCTCGACGGTTTATACCTGAAGCGACCCTTGAAAATCTGTTCTCGGAAGAGGTATACACATCGTCGTTCCTCCCTCTTCCTTTGAGGCCTCAGTTGCCCGGCAGTCGTCGTGCAATGCACTTCTGTTCATAAGAAAGTGTAACTTCGTTTCATCGAGCGTTCGGAGGTTATTTTTATAAAATTTAAAAAAAAAATGTATAAAATCTGTTTCTGATGTCATATATAGTTACTGCAAATCTTGTGACAGTGTGAGTGACCAGCAGAATTGATTCAGGATCGACGTTATCGGCATTCCCCTTTTTGTAATGTGGTGTGTAGTTTCGTGTACCGAAGGAGTGACGATAGTGTTTTTCTAGTTCACTTCCTTATCTACATAGTATGTGCGTTCAATGGGAATCGTACATGCATCTAACTGATTTTGGGTAAATAGCCATTGGAATTCTATTGGATCGTTCAGCCTGTGGCATTTTAACGGTATCCTGTACAGTCGAGGTACGGAACTGAATGGTTCATGCATTCTACGGTTGGATTATCTTGCTTTGGCTTCGGGTTTCGAATCCGACGGTTGGACTATAAATTGGAATGTGGTTTTCAAGCACGTCCGCCATTTAGTTCTAAGACAAACGACCAGGAGTATAATATTGACTATGTGTACTTGAAGATTATTTCAAGAGAATGCCCGTGCTATTTGTACCGTGCATTATATCTGGATCCATTATTTACGTCGGTAATAAGGAATATAGTGCACTTTTAGTGGAACCGTTGTTCAGGAAACACGTGACCGGAAATAATTTTAGGTCTAGAAATGACATGTGCGTCGGACCCTTAGTAATAATGACTAAGTGCATCTACCTTTTTTTTGAGCTATGACTTATTCCGAGTTTTGGTTATGGAGTTTCGTGTTGAGGCTGTAGAAATTGGAAAGAGGAAACTCCTTTATAACGAAGTACTTTGTTTTTCTTTAAAAAAAGACCAACTCAAGTCTTCTACTTAAGGGCTTAAGGTTTGATCATGTTTCCATCTTCTTGTGGGTTGTACAACAAAACAGGGGTTACGAGTAACTGCGGTAAAAGCAATTTGAACAAAACACGGTCCTATCTTGTGTACGCCTTCGGGCAAGGTAGACGTAGGACAAAACCTACCATCATCCAAAGTAGCCAAGGACATGAATTGCCGGGATCTGTTCCTGGAGATGGTTTTTCATGAGTTTCCTTTGTTACTACAGTCGCCATTGGTCAGGGGACGAAGAGGATGGAGATACAAACGGTCAAGTGGCAACGGAACATCCCCTTGCCGAGGCATCCATCCCCCTCGTGACACACTCTCGACTTCAGGAAATATCTCCAGCGCCTTCGATCTCTAGTGGCGGATCTCAGAGTCACAAGGCAAACTCCCAGAATCAGGAAAGTGTCTTGCAGAAGTTCCGTAAGAGCTTCTCGCTTAAGTTTCACAAAAAGGGTAGCAAAGAGAGTACAGAGGCGGAGGGGGCTGCTGAAGATAACGAAGCGTTACCTCTGGAGGAGGAAGAGGAACGCGATCCGCCACCGCCTCCTGCTCCCGAACAACCTCCCCAGCACAAAGAGGATATCGGCAACGATCAGAAGTTCCGGTTCGTGTGACAACATTTTGAATTTCTATGAGTTATGAAACAAATCTTTTTTTTACTTTTTTTTTGTTACGGACCTACGTTTTATTGATATTTGTTAGATCAATCACCGGAAGTCTAGATATCTTCTTCAACTAGTTATTGTTTCAGATTTGGTCCTTTAGTCTGGAGGACAAGCAAGGAGAGGAAAAAAGGCAATAAAGCAGCGCGCAATGCGAAGTGCAACAGCGGCGATAGTGGAATTCAGATCGAGGTAAGCTTCAATCCAGTAGCGTATCTAGTGAAATATTCCCTCGAGGTCGTAACTATCGTAAGGACATTCCAGTAGGAAAATCCTCAGATGCCCAGACCTAACATCATTTTGTGGATGAGGTCCAAGTCAACACCGACTACTCGAATATACGGGAGTCAATTCTATTAGATGGCTCCCATAATACTTCACGTAACCCCCAGAAGTCTGTGTCATACATAAAATTGAGCTATGTCCCTCATATAGATGGTATCTGGTGGAGCATTGACTGGGGGCACTGGGGGTGGAACAACCGGGGGTGGAGATAGCTCCGAATCCCATGACACGGATGTTCCCGATGAGATGGACAGCCCTCCGGCACTACGCAGGAGGGTCGCAGACAAGTCCCGACCCCAGTCCGAGCTCATCAACCAGATACTCATTGACAAGTTCAAGGTAAAAGTCTGGCCTCACGCTTTGGCCTTTATCTAACCGCTGCTACCCTCTGTGAATTGGATGTTAAGCCGTTTCCCTAAATCCTATTACAATCTATGCTTTTCTCATTTTTTTATCACCGTAGTCACTGACCTTTTAGAATGTAAACTACCTCTGAACGTGTTATTCGGCTTCAAGTAACATCACTGGCACCGAACAAAGAGCTGTTATCAATATCTGCATGCATCACTTACCATGCTTCATCGTTCATTCACACCGGGAACGTCAGGATTTTCTTTCGAGGGATGATTTGATTGTTGATCGTCGTGAATTGATTTTTCTTTTGTTCTCGTATCATAAGCATGACACAGTACTTTTGGTTCATTTAAATAATTTAGCACTATAAAAGCAGTCATAGTGATATCTGAGTATATCGCGCTAGCCAGGATATGCGGAGAGGAAGCGCAATCCTGGTTAGTTGATATCAGACATTCACGAAGAGCGGACTGATATGGAAAAAAGTATCGAATAGCAATTCCTGCGTTATGTGTCCATTACGAAAATCTTACTCTTAATTATTAAACTCCGGTGTTCAGTTGAAAGTTATCATAGAAGATGAAGATTGTGAAGTTATCTTGAAACCCATCATCGTTACGGTATGATCCGATAAAGTGATGCATGTACGTATATCAAAGTTCGGAAGAAAGTGGTTAGATAAGAGTATATAACGTGAGGAAACGTATTTTATTCCCTCTATGAATCACCGAACTTCAGTGACGACTTTCAGTCTATTGTTGAGCGTCTCGGTAGAAATTTTCTTTAGAGAAGAAAGGAAAATAATAATAAAAAAATTTGTACCGTGATCAGCGTACGTAAGCTCAAGGCAAAGCTGTCGCAATTAGGTCTACAGAAAAATTGCTTAATTAATTATTACATAAATCCAATAATCAGTGTCTATAATACCACCTAGATCAATTAACCTATTGACACACTAATATCCGAGACAATTAATTGACGGTGCTGTTATTAATAATTACTTTAATATCTTACAGGCGGATCTTCAAAGCCGTGCCACTCGGCATCATCACGTCCGCAGGACCAACAGTGACCTCGGAGGTCAAAGACTTCTTCAGTGGGATACAAGATCCGGCTACAGCCACGCACATAGTTACAGAAGGATGCTGTCCACCCCATCACCCATCAAGACGAGGCCGCCCAGACTCAGTCCGAAACATTCCTCCCATGACATAGTTACGCTAAGAAGGTGTGTCTAAAATCATCCTGCACTCGCCTCTCGCGTTTCGTTATTAACCTTTGCCATCTGGAAAGCAAGAGCTGCCATCGAGAGCGATAGAACCGGAGCGAGTACCTCTATAGTGTAGCTAAAGCGTATTGCAATATGGCGGAAGAAGTCAATCTGAGATCATCAACCAGACCATAGTACTCTATAGTCATTGGGATTGCTATCGGAACTTGTCCCACCTAATCTGAACTTGCTGGCAGAGATACGTCAGATCGTGATTTCATTTGAGAGGCGCCACCTAGACTTTCTCGTTTGAGATCAGAAAAACTGGGAAAAAACAATTCATACGTGATTCCCTTTCGAAATATCGTAGTATAAATATCTCTGTGTGGCTGAAAGAACAATTTATACGTGATCTCGTTTCCAAAGTATCTCTGGAGGACGCCAGCGGCTTCCTATTTGACGACTCGAGGTACACGCTCTGGTTCGAATGATAAAATAGTAAACGTTAACCGATTGAGCGTAATGCCGAAGGAATGCTTGACGCTAATTTTAGTGCATAAGGTGGAAATGGATATATATATTTAGACGACTCGAGGTACACGCTCTGGTTCGAATGATAAAATAGTAAACGTTAACCGATTGAGCGTAATGCCGAAGGAATGCTTGACGCTAATTTTAGTGCATAAGGTGGAAATGGATATATATATTTATTTTTTTTTTTTTCTTTCCACTCACCATACTTATACATAGAATGACTCATATGAATCTTGGACAGTGCCGTTAGACATTGATTGATCGCTGCTTATTAACACATAACAATTTTTTAATTGCTGAATTTCGTTGGGAGAATTGACATTTTTTATTCCAACATTTTCCAGTAAATCGAGGGAGACTAGTGGTAGGTAGAAGGGTATAACACTTTCTTTCTTTCCTCGTATACTTTGATTGCCACACTTGTAAGTTGTCGTAAATATTGTAATTCGTTGCTGAATGTTGTATCGAGCTTTTACGTAAATGCTTTAAGAGATGATCCAATTAACGTAACCATGTCTGCGTTATTTGACTAACCGTATCCTCCTTTGGTCTAATAGTAACTCGAAAGGGAGGAGTTCACGGACAAATTTGAGGAGGTCGCTTAGTCAGCCACTGGGTATCAATCAGCTGTCACCTTTGATGCGCACCAAAACAGCAGGTACGGAATGTTATAGTCGATTAAATTAACGTATCAATTAGACCACTTGTAGTAAATATTGATTTTGTTCGATGACTGTCAGTTCATCTCCGAGTCTCGAATAACGTTAGGAAACTCGAATAATCCTAATGTGATTAGATAACGTAGTCTGTAGAGACCCCACCCGTGTCACACTTGATTAGACATTATATTTATAAAAATGCATGACTTTTAGAATTAATAACTACTAATTATCATCGACGTATTTAGAATTCATTTTCTATCTATCTACAAGAATTCCTTGACCGTTCTGGATGAATTGCTGCACCGTTCTCTAATCTTATATCATAAAATATGTGGATCAATCTTGTCTATAAAGTCATACATATACCTTCCGTTCCTGAGGGTATTGATAGTCTATTAATTTAAAGAAAAGATATACGAGTTTGAAAGTAATATAATTCTTGTACGACAGGCGCAAGATTACCCAGTGGAAATGTGGTATCAGAAGATGAGCAGGATGCTAGAGGTGGTGGCGGAACATCGGACGATGATATGATGTCGGATTCAGAATCCTCCATCGCATCTTTGACAGACAGAAAGAAATCTTTTGAACAAACGATGGAGGAGGAAATGGTGATCCTTGCGGAAGCTGTATGGGACCACGTGGCCATGGAACCTGAGGAGCTTGCGTTTCGTGCAGGGGACGTCATAGACGTCTTGGAAACACTTGATAAAGATTGGTGGTGGGGCAGCTGTAGAGGCGAACATGGATGGTTTCCTGCTGCATTCGTCAGGGTATGTCTGCCAGAATTTACTTTAAAGTTCTTACAGTCAAATATAGGATCCATGTAAAACTTTCCTTGTTTTGTTCTGGACAGCTGCGGGTTAGCCAGGAAGATACCGTGGAGGATTGTTTAGCGGCTATGGCGTCTGGAGCTCCGTCCAATGCACAGCTCAGAAGACGTACCAGTGTCTCTCTACTTTCTAACGAGCAAGTCAGGACCAGTGTGGTCCGTGAACTGGTCCAGACAGAAAGAGACTTCGTCAAAGTTCTACGTGATATGGTGGAGGGCTACATAGCTGAGTGTCGAAGACGTACTGATATGTTCACAGAAGAACAGATAGAAACAATTTTTATAAATTTGGAAGAATTACTAGAATTTCAATCCGAATTTCTTAAAGATCTGGAGGCTTGCATAGACTGGAACGCACCACACAAAAGTTGCGTCGGCGAATGTTTCCTTAATCATGTAAGCCTTTTTCTATTGACCTCAGTGTCAATCTTAATCGCTTTTCAAATAATCAATTCTTCTTTTCAATTACTTCAGAGAGCTGGTTTCCGCATGTACTCCGAATACTGCAATAGTCATCCAATGGCAACCGCCACTTTACAAGAGCTTTATCAACATAATCGCTATAGTAAATTCTTCGAAGCTTGCCGACTGATGCGTAGTCTAATAGAGATCCCTTTGGATGGTTACCTATTAACTCCCGTTCAAAGGATCTGCAAGTATCCGCTTCAGCTAGCCGAGCTTCTTAAGTACACCAAAGCCGAGCATCCGGATTATCATAAGATTCAGGAAGCCCTCGAAGCGATGCGTGGCGTCGCTGTGCTAATTAACGAAAGAAAAAGGCGAATGGAGAGTCTCGAAAAATTAGCTGCCTGGCAACAAAGAGTCGAAGGATGGGAGGTACTGAAATATTATCGATTTTCAAAATCCATTATAATTAATCCGGTAATTCCTTATAATTTTAATTCACTTAGTCAAATTTTCGTTACAGGGTGAAGATCTGATAGAAGTTTCATCGCAGTTGATCCATCAAGGTGAAGCTGTGCGAGTAACCACGGGCATGTGGACTAACAATATAATTCTCTTTTTATTCGATCATCAATTGGTCTACTGTAAGAAAGATATTTTAAAGCGCAATACCTACGTCTACAAAGATCGGATATATCTGGATACCAGTGAGGTCATAGACGTTCCTGATGGAAAAGGTAAACTATAGTTTATATAGTAACACAATTTACATATATGATACTCTTAACTTTTATACTGATACAATGTTTTATCAACACCAGATCCGCAACTGGGTGTAACTGTAAGACACTGCCTGAAAGTATATAGCTGTGTTCGTGATAAATGGCTGCTATTTTGCTGCCGCACAGCTGACGAGAAACAACGGTGGCTAGCAGCAATGGCCGAAGAGCGACGTCTGGTTGCTCAGGACAGAAACGATGGCCTAGAATTTCCTGCAGCTGCTCGACAATTGGCTAGAATTGCCGCCACGCGGCAGCGCTGTCGGCCACCCACTAAACCCCGCAGTAAGTATATATCCCATGAGTAGTACTTTCACACTTGTGTCTTATTGCCCTAATCAACTGTAAAACTTAATCATCATTTTTCCTCTTCAGGCAAGACATACAAGAGAGACGCCACCTATGATTCTCCAGTGATTGCTCCTCAGGGTGCCACAAATTCACTTGGACGTAAAGTAGGAACGTGGTTCACGTTCGGAAGCAGCAAAAAGGGTGTTCGACCTCAACCATCCTGAGCCAGGCCTACCTTCGTACCGTACATTGACTTATAAACTTCAACGAAAGCGTCTAATCTGCGTAGCTCGACTAAATAAGTAATTCAGCTGTCTTCGATAGACCGAGAGACCAACAACCCACGCACGCAGTTTAACAAGAAGTTAAGTATGGCACGAAGGTATTTGTATTGTTCGCTAATGAAGGGCGCGGTGTTCATGGTTATTTAGAGATTTATACCGGTACACCCGGTACGTAGCGAGTGAAGAGTATGGAGATAGGTAGGATCGTCGAAGTGGGTGCTAACAATATGTAGATTCGTGATTATCGAAATTGTTTTTTTGTTGCTCTTTTTTCCATTTTACTTTTCGATAGTACCTCTAAAGGCCATTATACAATGCAATATAATAACACGTAACACGTAAGAAATAAGCAATAAGATCTTCAATTGTATATTTACCTAATTCCATTGGATCCTCCAATCAAGAAGGAGAAAATCTTCAATTGTATATTCACCTAATTCCATTGGATCCTCCAATCAAGAAGGAGAAAATCTTCAATTGTATATTCACCTAATTCCATTGGATCCTCCAATCAAGAAGGAGAAAATCTTCAATTGTATATTCACCTAATTCCATTGGATCCTCCAATCAAGAAGGAGAAAATCTTCAATTGTATATTCACCTAATTCCATTGGATCCTCCAATCAAGAAGGAGAAAATCTTCAATTGTATATTCACCTAATTCCATTGGATCCTCCAATCAAGAAGGAGAAAATCTTCAATTGTATATTCACCTAATTCCATTGGATCCTCCAATCAAGAAGGAGAAAATCTTCAATTGTATATTCACCTAATTCCATTGGATCCTCCAATCAAGAAGGAGAAAATCTTCAATTGTATATTCACCTAATTCCATTGGATCCTCCAATCAAGAAGGAGAAAATCTTCAATTGTATATTCACCTAATTCCATTGGATCCTCCAATCAAGAAGGAGAAAATCTTCAATTGTATATTCACCTAATTCCATTGGATCCTCCAATCAAGAAGGAGAAAATCTTCAATTGTATATTTACCTAATTCCATTGGATCCTCCAATCAAGAAGGAGAAAATCTTCAATTGTATATTCACCTAATTCCATTGGATCCTCCAATCAAGAAGGAGAAAATCGTTTTTAAAACCGAGCGTTTACTAAGTTTCTACGATTTTTGTGACGTCTTGGACATAACAACGATACGGAACCGGAGTATCGTTGCTATGTATTTTTAACGTAAGCCATTACAGATTACGGAACGGGGCATGCTCGATGCTACTCATCGCGTTCCGTGCTCCGTGAAATACGTAATATTTCGCCAATATTTTCATGCGTGAAATGTCATTACCTGTCACCTGTCATTAACCAACTCTATAGACGAGGTCATTATCAATATAGTTAGAGAAATGAAATTTCTCTACGATAAAAGTCATCGTGACTTTAAAAATGAAGTAATGATTTACTTATCTGTATGAATAAACGCATACACATTTTTTTTTAATATTTATATATCGACAGATCATGACAGGTGACAGGTAATGACATTTGACAATGATGTTCCGTGCTCCGTGAAATCCTTAACGACCCTAGCAACCGCTTCCGTATCGTTGCTATGGCCAAGACGTCACCAAAATCGTAGAGACTTAGTAAACGCTCGGTTTTAAAAACGATTTTCTCCTTCTTGATTGGAAGATCCAATGGAATTAGGTAAATATACAATTGAAGATCTTATTGCTTATTTCCTCTGTGTTACGTATTCCATTGCATTGTAGAATGGCCTTAAGGGAACAGGGGATAGTGCTGTAACTTATTAACTGTTTGAAGTTAAACGGTATACGTCTGTTGTACGGTTTTTAAGTTACAGTAATTGTACCGTATAATATATATAATGACGTATGGGAGGTAAATGACAAAATTACGAGCTTATATATTATAAGTGACCATTTCACAGAACGTATCCTACGTACGTTGCTAGAGAATGAGGGTGGGTGTATGGAGGGAAGTATAGAGTCATTTATCACATAAATCCTTACCACAAAGCTCGATGCTACTAACGTTATCTCAGCGGTAAACAGTGAATTATAGTTTCCCGCTGTATGAAATATTTTTTTGGAACTCTCGCCATGCGAATCAAGCTGATAAGAACGCAATGAATAGTACGACTACACTAAACAGTCTATTGAGGTAATAGCAAACTCACGTATATAGATCGTTCTGTCTTTAAGTGAAATGTGATTTAATATTGTTTAATGAGATTGTACCATTCAAGAGGTTCATGTTTAAACTAAAAAAAAAAGTATTTCCTGTATCAAAGATAGCAGAATTGTTAATGATTATTAGAAAAGAAAAGAAAAGTGCGACTGTACTCTTGCGATGACACAACTACGAGTTGAGCAGAAATTTTTTAGAATTTTGGCAAATACCATCCAATATCAATGAATAATAATACTCAGAGAAAAAGCTGCATCGAGAATAATTCTACACGGAAGGGAC
The DNA here is from genome assembly GCF_000341935.2 of Cephus cinctus. Classification (NCBI taxonomy): domain Eukaryota; kingdom Metazoa; phylum Arthropoda; class Insecta; order Hymenoptera; family Cephidae; genus Cephus; species Cephus cinctus. Next base: position 461,437 of record NW_014333756.1, on the reverse strand, counting down.
ATATAAGAAGGATAATTTTGTATGGGGTGTTTTATAAGTATCGTTAATCTTTGCGATCATTGAAAAGACTGAAGGCAAAATGCTTCCTTCTCGAAAATGTCTGTAAAGTATAAAATGGCCGCGAAGCGTCACGAAACGACTCATGACACAACGTAGACGTCATCTGAATCGTAAATTCGATTCCATCCTAACTCTTACTGCCTAAAATTACGCACCACTTGACTTAAGTGTTAAAAATTCATAATACTCATATGTAGATTGTACTACGGTTTTAAACTCGAATGGGCCAAAAGTGTGTTGCACGGGTTGATACCGTGAGAAAATGACAGTATCGAACGGAGATTCTAACCAGCATTGTAAATATCTGCATATCAGATCTCTGTTACTGTTTAACGGTGAAACTGGAAATAAGCAAATGCACCTTTAATCTTTGATACTCTTTGGCGATCGTCTAACTTTTCTACTTGTACTGTTGAGGCCAAAATCAAATTTATTTTTCACAATTTCACAAACATGAAACTATCATGCAACACACTTCATATGGAATAATACTCAGTACGTAAGTAAATGGTGTATGCACTGAAAATGAACACTACATAATAGTTATGCAATTTGAAAGTTTGAAATACTGACAAGATTTTGCTTCACTCTTAGGTTCTCAAAGTGCATTTGAATTTAGTAATGCTTCAGGGTTAGCTCTATGCTTCTAAATATTCCATATCACTTTTAAAACTAGATAAACACTCTGTATACGGTCGTTAAAGAAGTGCAAACTATATTTATATATTTTTCAGTTAGCCGAAAAAGGGATAACAAACGTACTTGGATACACATAAATACTTTTGAAGCCTCTTACAATTTAACTTGCAACTAGAGTACTAGAATTATATGCTTATTTCCTGACACCGCAATTTATTATTATGATGAGGACAATATGATGATGATAACGATGGTGACGATGATAATGATAAATCGATGAGGAGCAAGAATCCTAACTATACTGTACAGAAATTGTAACCTGTTGATGTTTAGATTTAGTAACGACACAATTGTTGCTGAACACGAACTCCTCTGAGAATTATTTTTATAGGACAAACGTATTGGTTCTTCGTTTGATTTCTTTGTACGTACTCTGCTACATAAGACAATTTTGATGGCCAACGTAAATAAATGGTAAGGTGGACCTTTCGCGAACTCGTAATATTGTAACAAAAAGCAACAATGAAAAGTTGCGACGGCGTATATAGTTTCGGTACTTTTTAAAACATTTGAATTTCGCGGCGGTACACACAATAAATAAACGAGGTATCGTCTTACTTGCACACGTAGTCATTATACAGCGCTACGATGATCTTTTGATATGTAATTTTCGAAGAGCTAAAACTAAACGAAAATAAAATGTTCTATCTATTCAATTCCTGTCGGATCCAGTGTATCCATATGAAAATTGTGTTCGAATACGTGTTTAGAGATACTTAATGAAATCAGAGACACTTGCTGTCCATGTTACTCGGTAATTAAATGCATGGCTTCTGATCAATTACATAAAAAAGAAAAGATTTTAATCTGTTAGTTTCTCGCGGACCATTCCAATTGCAATGAACTCTACTGATGTTAAAGTCATATTTGACAGGGAAGTCGGTCAAATGTAAAATCGTTGATTACTCGACAACTCTAATGGCTGTCCTTTTTGAAAAGTTGAAAAGCATATATCTATTGTGAACAAACATCGAGACACCTTACGCAACTATAATTCTGTCATTCGTTCATGAATGATCTACCTTTAATATAGTTTGGAGTACTATCGGTAGTTGATGACTTTGTAGAGAATCTGCACAACGTTTACGAATACTGTGCTTGGAAGCAATAATATTAATAGGCATTACCATATTCTAACGTAGGCCGTTACATAAATACATGTTTGTCTTCGGGTTTGTAATTGGTAGTTATGCATTTGTAATTATAACCAGCGTTATGAACTTTGAAATGACTTCAGACGATTTGGTTTTTTACTTGCATATGCATATCGCGCCATTAAACAACTATTGGTACTAAAACTGTATCCTTTTATCAGATGTATATATAGCTAGATATGTATTTTACTGTTGTAAATACTATAAATATAATGGCGAAAGATATACAGATACGTTGTATTAATTAAGTCGGCCTGAAGTTAATGAAAAAGAAAAAAACTAAGAACATCGTTTCACGATCTGAAGTACATAGATTAATTGTTTCGCACGATCGTTTGTATATTTATATATCTAAATGAAAAATAATTTAATGATTTTATAATTAGTTAATCAAGCTTAATTCGATCGTTGATGATATTCATATCTCTGTTATTTACGATATGTACAGTTGAAATTGTGTTATTATTACGGTTAAAAATTGTTTGCACTATAGAAATATATACTGAGTTAAATCTATGTAAATAAACATTTTATAATTATAATAGTAATTTATTTATTTTACTTTTACGAAATATTTACAGCATCTTGGATAAACAGTACAAATAATGTAATTTCCAACAAAAAAAATCACGGTGAAAAATAATAATGAGCTATGGCATAATAATATTTTTATAAGTGTTAATTAAACTCATTTTCTAAATAGTAATAACGGATACTCAAAATATCGGGTTTTATGTAAATTTAAGTAAAAAGTTTTCAGAGTTCGTTTAAATGTGTCCCAACTTAGTTTTATACATAATTTGTCATCGAGATTGACTGACGTATAAAAATATGAAAAGAAAATAATTAAACGAAATCACAGCGTAGACATGGTTAGGACCCCAAAATAAAATCTGATGTGGGTGCAATCTGTGCTTTTAGTTGAGAATTTTCTCTTCTTAATTGAGATGCTAATTGACGTAGACTTTTAGCCTCTTGAATGAGACGTTCATTTTCCCTCAGTCCTTGACCAAGACTCTCGTTAGCTTCACGCAGTTCAACAATGTACTCACACGCACGAGCTAAAATACCACCTTTACTCTGTAATAAGATAACATCCTTGTTTAAATATTTATCATTATTTTTTATTTAACAAGAAATCTACAATTAAGATATGAACCTGGGACTCAAAGTTTGGCTTGCCTTCTCCTTCGCCAGTAACAGTGTTATTACACTCAGGTAACAGCTTTCCCAGTTTGGATATCCAATTATTGATCTTGTCCCTTCTCCTTCGTTCTACTTCATTGTGGGTTACCCTCCTTCGTTCATCCCTCTAAACAAAACTGTCTGAGATGGATGTAGTTTGAATACATATTCGAGTTGACCAAGTTAATTACAGTGGAAATAAGCAGCATAAATTTTCATGTGAATTTAAAGAGTACAATCTACCTGAAAAACATACCTTTTTAATACCAGATGTAGCATTGTGTGGTGTTTCTAACTGTAGTGTTGTTACTCTTGGTGATAGAGATCTTGCAGTCTGAGTAGTAAACACTTCATTTCCATTACTAATTACATAAAACTGTCCATTGAGCGGTGAACTCAAGACTTGCACAGAACTATTTACAGGCTGCGCTAAAGGTAATTCTATTTCCCCAGATTCATTATCATTGACCTGGACTACCCTATAAGCGAGTCCTTCACTCCTGGCAGCTTCTGCTAACTGATAACGTAAGCCTTCTTCGGCAATACCGTCACCATCTCCATCGCAGTCCACAACCTCTGCCTCTTCCAGAACTATCCCAACATTTTCTTCTGTGTTCTCCTCTGTGCTATAAAATATTGTTTACGCAATAACTATCACTGTACAAACTACCACTCCAATATATCAAGTTAAAAATGAATTATCTTTTCCCATCAATAAAAATCTTACTTAACAATGACAAAAATAAACTGGTAATAGTCTGAAATAACTACAAAACATTAAGTTATGGCTGAGTTATCTAATGTTTAGATTCTTCACAGTAACCTTTAAGGCATTATACAAGGTAAAAGATAACATTATGCAAAGACAACAGACGAATTATAAAGCCCCACAGGAGTCAATAACAAAAACGATAAAATCGACAAAATGTTTTCTTTCAATAAGCTAATATAATTCCTAATCAATCCTTGAAACACCTTGATTCGTATTCCAATTTAAATGTAAATCCTCCAAAATACGCAGCTGGCTATAAGAATAACCAATAAGCATAGAAACTAATCGAAGAAAACATACCTTTCCCCCAAAGGATCAAGATGATGCTCCAATATATCCATTATAGTTTCAAAAACTTTTTGAATTTTCGTCGACTTCACGTGAACAGGTCACGAGACTCGGATACGAAAGAAAAAACACATGTGATTTATGGTAACTCAAGAAGCTCAAGAAGTACTATCAGAGATGAGTAGGGAGATTACCAATGAACCAAATTTCATTCGGGGATGAGTACCGTGATCATGGAACTTAAGGTAATGTTTCATGCATGCGACCGCGACAATTGTCGCGCGACGAAATCACACTGATTGGTTAAAGTGCGACAGAATTCTATCTTATATGCGACTATATGTGACGAAGCTTGCAAGCCGCGGAAAACAAAACGCACGTGGATAAGACTAGTAGATTTTTATTAGATTCCTCACATAAATTTTAAATTCTAGCAAGTTAATGGAAATGACCGATATAATTATGATTATCAGAAGTCCAAGACAACTCGTAGAGCGTCGCCATATTTCATAGACGCGACGGAATTCTTTACGTCAGCGTAGTATCGTCGCGCGCGACAGTGTCGCGGTCGATGCATGAAATACTACCTTAAGAAGTCGACTTTTGTTCATTATTTCTGTTGAACAGTAGCGCCTCTATCAAGAAACATCAAAGACCCTCAAAGCGTCCACTAAATGGAGTTTTGAATGCAAAGTACATAAAATTCCTTAAAAAAGAAAAGAACGATTCCTCTTCAATATGCTCAAACTTACTCAAAATAACACCTTAATTGTAATCCATCAGACTCTTACACATTATATCATAAGGAATGTAATAATTAATGACTAATTAAAACGACAAGGGTTCACAGTACTATTTCAATATATTGAATTTTATTACAAAATGTCTGTGTTTAGGCTACAACATGTAATATAATGACATTTGGTCTAGACCCTTATGAAAACAAAAGCTTTACTGCACCACATTTTCTATTGCCTCAGCAAGACAACACGTTTATCTTTCTACACTTCAAGGAGTTTGTTACTCTCGTGATAAATGCAACACAACGATGAACTCGAAATATTCTCGTTATGCGTTCAGAAGTCAAATATAAATTGCACAATCAGTTACCTCTGAACGGATAACAATGAAAAATGAATCTCTGATCAATGAAGTAATCATTTGGCTTATCGAAGACGCATTGATTCCCCGTGTTGTTGCATCGAATATCATTATACTTTTTCATCCATTAGCTTAGCTGATGGAACCGAAAAGCTTATTGATTGTGATACTATTAAAAAAAATCATTTTAAACGTAAGGCATTAAAGATACAGTTATTAATTAATATAAAGTAAAAAAAAAATTATCGTCCTTCGGAGTAAAGTACAGCATTCCTTGAAGTGCGATTCAATAATGAACGACTCGAAAATGTGTCACAAGACTGACGTTAGAGGAGGAAAATATAAAAGAAACGAAAGAGAGAAAAAGAAAAGACAGATTGTACAGCAAAACTACATACAATCAAAATACATTGTTTAAGTGTAAAAATAATAAAATTAGCGATTTAGCGATCGTAAACCCTCGATTACATTGTTTGTGTAAACGTTCTGTCGTGGTAAACGTTTTAGAAGTAAAGGAAACTATCCCAAGCAGCTAATCCTAAGATAATGTAATATCTTTTTGTTTATTTATATAACTTCTATTTATATTAGGTATGCACGTACGTGTGATAACTAAACAGATACATGATTTCTGCTGCGCAGCGCCACTAGCGGCATATTCAAAGTCAAGGAACATGGGGCTGTCGAATGCAAGTTGTGACAATATTTCCACGCTCGAAAACTAATGAATGATTCCGTGTAATACGCTTGACAGTAATCATTCAGGGATTTTCTGTTGAAATGCGATTAACGCGTTTTTATTTTTCTTTCTTTTTTTGTAACGTTAAATCGAATTGCCTCTTATATCATCCCGGACCCGATACCGACATAGCGACAAACAAAATAATTTACGATTTCCTTCTTGTAAAATTTGATTCGGCCGCGCACTATTTGAATAATCTTTCAAGTCAGAATTATAATTACATTGTGTCCACATTAGCAGAAAAAAGAACGAAATAAAAAAAAAAAAGAAAGAAAGATAAAGAAAGAGCTTTTCCATTTTGTTACATGACAGCATCATATTCTTCGACGTACTATAATTATATATTTAATAATTTTTTTTTCTCGTATAATTATCAAGTAAAATTTGTAAAATACAATATACTGCCTATTATAAATTCTTAATCTTTTCTTTATAAATAATTATAGTAGTAGTCTTCACACCATTTTTTTGTTAATTTATTATAATCAGATACCATTCCTTTCAAATTTAATTTAAATATTACATTTGTGCCCTTTGCACTAACTCATTTTATGGTATTTTGCTTGACTATGCATATAGTACATGTAGTATACTCTAAAGGACTTACTGTATTTACATATATACATATAACAACGGCACCTGAGCCGATTTTGTCAATATACTTTTTTTCCCATTAGCACTACAACCGATTCTTTTTAAATAAAGGTATCGTCTGGAAAAAGTGTTCTACAACCACTAATAATGGACTTGGAAGTAACTTTGAATATACCGTTCGCACGTACACCAAACGGTCATAATGATAAAACATGTCTCAGATCTGTATTTTTAATTTTTTTAGTCGTCATAGCATTACTCTCACCTATTCTTTCGTTTTATTTTTCAATTAGTTGCTACTTCACTGTATACCTCCTTGGTTTATGCGATTTTCCCAATATATAAACCAAACTATAAGAAGAATTTAGTTACGAAATATATATGTTGCACTACCAACACCATTTACTTGGCCAACCTTGAATTTCTACCTTCTGGTGGCTTTTCATTGTAAAGGCGAAGGTTGTACATAACTTTCTGCTTAAGAGCACAGAGACTCAAGCTGATTGGTGTTATCTGCACATTCTGCTAAGAATTGTAGAATGTGCAGATAAGAAATCAGCAAATATATCTATTCCCCTGATAAAGCTCCACATCAACTATGTGAAAAAAAAAAGTTCATGCCTACGTCCCAAGAAAATTACCATATAAATTCACTATCTTCAACTACATGCGATCAATCCGTGCATTCTTCAAGCAAAAGGTTACGATTTGCCTTTACATTACAAAAAGTGGTGAGTTCTATCTAGCGATTCAGGGTTGGCCAAGATCTCCCTCATGCTACGAGTCGAGGTCATCTTCCCTCTGGCTGCTAAAGTACGAGACCAAACCACCGAATTCACCCGAGCCCTCTTCATCGTACTGTTTGTTGCTATTAGCAGCTTCACTAGGATGCGGTTGTGGCTGAGGAGGCTGAGGCTGAGGAGGTGGTGGCGCTTGTATGGGAGCTGGATTTTCGGCAGGTGTCGAAAAGTGTTCAGCTGGATAGGGAGAGCCTTGATAAGCCGCCGCATCATCCGCCGTGGACATTGGCGGCGGAGGAGGATAAGCACCGTAATGATAGTTTGGTGGTGGAGGTGGATGATAAGGCGAGAAATTACCAGGTGGCCGATTTGGTGGTGGAGAAGCTTGCTGTATACTATGATTAGCTGGTGAAGCGCTAGAGAAAGGAGGTATCTGATGTCTGGGACCCATAGGACTGTTGTCCGGGAATCTTGCGAGTGGAGGACCGCCTCTTACGTAAGGTGGCGGCGGGGGAGTGGGTCCGCCCTTGGCGAGGGGACTTCCAGCAGCAGGTGGAATCATAGCTGGACCTGGACCCAGGGGAGAGCTACGATCCCGACTGTTGATGGATATGGGTCCACCTCCCGAAGGCGACGGATCCATGGGATGATGAGGAGTGTGATACATCTGTGGTCCAGGTACCCTCATCCTCATAGGCGGGGTCCCTGACCTTACAGCCGCGAAGTGCGGGGGCATTGGGGATTGACCTGGTTGCCGGTATGGCGAAGGAATCCTACCGCGGGGTTGCATGTCGTAACTGGAACGTGGTCCTCCCATCATCTGACCTGCCGCATTCGGTGCGCCAAAGTATTTGTGGCCCATCGCAGCTGCCGCAGCCGTGAAGGATTGTGGGCTGCTGGAAACTGGCTGCGATTGCAGCATTCTCGTGATAACGGAAGACTGTTGACTAGGTGGCAATGATGGGTAGACCGGCTGAGGATTGGTTGGCTGACCCGAAGGCTGTCCCTGCGTTGGCACGACATTCGCTGGCGGTGTTGAGGGTGCCGAACCAGAGGTACTGCTACCTGGAGTAGGAAGTACGTTTGGGATATCATCAGGTTTTGCTTCTGAATTAGAATCGGTTCCCATTCCAATGAGACCACCCTCGGCTGCAGCCTTCGCCGCTGCTTCTGCAGCTCGAGCAGCTTCCAGTGCAAGAGTTTTCTTACCCTTGCCACGCCCTCTTCTCTTGGGTTTCATTGGTGATCCATCAGGATTGAATAGCTGCCCGTCTGGTCCAGTCATGATAGGAATATGCCCTTCCGTTGTCCTCTCCGTTTCAGGAGTCATAACTGCAGGTAAGTTAGGATTTATGTTAGGAGTCATATTAGGCGTCATACTTGGAGTTATATTAGGAGATATGGTAGAGCCTAAAGCAGTAGGTCCCAAATTGGGAGCACCGTCTCTCCGCATTTGCTCGGCGAGTATTTCCGCCTTGCTGCGGCGACCTCGTTTTTTCTTTTTTGGAGCCTCTCCGTCGGTCCCCTCCGGTGCATTTGGATCCCTTTGTCTTTCGGCCGCTAAAATCTCGAGGGCCTTTAATCGAGCTTTCTCTAATTTCTTAGCCTCTCTTTCCTCCTTCTTTTTCTTTTTCGCTATCTCAATCGCCGCCAATTCCAACTGGCGCCTACCGTACTCCTCGTCTTCCATCATCATCTGCTCCAGCTGCTCTTCGTCAAGCTCCTCTAGTTCCCCGGGTCCAAGCCCCGTCAGGGAACCCTCGGCGACTTCCCCCGCGATTGGACCCGCTCCAGACATTACCGTACCTGCTACTGGAATTCCTTCTCGGACGGCTTCATCAACCTTGGCCGCCACCCCTTCATCTGTATTTCCAATTTTATCAGCGCCCATCATTCTTACGCCATCATCTTCGCCCTTTGGATTCATTAAAGGCATGATCGTCAATTTTGGTTGCCGTGGCTTGTTCTTACTTCCAGGCTTTGGCCCCGGCTTCTTCCTCTGCTTCGGAGGCTCGTCCTCGCTCATCCCTTTTCCCTTTGTAGCAGGACTTTTACTGCCTTTCGGTCTCTTTGTTTTCGGTGACTTGTTTTTAGGCTTCAATGATTCTTTTTTCGGAGAATATATGTCTCCTGAAATTAATTTTATTTTTAATCTCTTAGATCACAATTAATAATCCATTGAAAAAAGATCGACATTCTAATTACCCGAATCTGAATCTTTTTCGGCATCCTCATTCAGGTCTTCTGCCTCATTAACGACGAACTCGTCTTCACTTTCCTCGGTTTTCCTTAGGGCTTTCTTTAATTCCTGGACATCATACACACACAGAGCAAGTAACGCAAATAGTCTTTTTGTGACTGCTGTTATTAATTATGTTTTAGCAATCGACACGTTACCTCTTCGCTATCCGATGCCAGCACCTCCTGGTAATTTATCTTTCGACCTCGCGTTCGTCTACTTAGGGTTTCCTCTTCTTGTCTTGGACTGTCATCTGGGAGACCACCATAAATGATCTGCAAAAATATAATATATTTATCCTGCAACTAGATACTGCACAGATCCCATATTAAATAAATAAGTAACATACCTTTCGCCTAATGGCTGGCACTTTCTTTTGTTTCGGTGTATTTTCCTATAAGTTAAAGAAACAACACGTTTCAAAATGTATTCTGATTGTATATTTTATACATTTTTTATTGGAAACGTATAAATTTAGAAGTACCTTTTTCTTCTTTTTAGGCTTTTCTTCTTCAAAGAACGGTGCAACAGCTTCACCGGAAGGCTCTAAAGGAGGTTTTTCGTCTTCTGTTTTATGTTCCTCGATAGTGGTAGCTTCATTATCTTTAGGTTCATATCCTGGTTCAATATCTAATTGCGACGGAACCTCCAGTTCTTCCGATTCTTCAGGATCCTCCATTTTTGGTTCATCCTCTTCATCATTTTCACTGTGATTATCAGACTCAATTATGCGCTTCCTCTTTTTCTTCTTTTTCGACTTTGTTTTCGATAAAGTCCTGATTCTAGATGGTTGAATGGTTTTACTCCTGTAATACAAAAAAGATGTATAATCTGCAATGAAACTAATAATTGACTTAAATCATAACAACGTACTTTTTCTTTTTCTGTCTCCACGAATTGTCGCTATCTTCACTTTCAGATTCATCCCATGCGGATTTAGACTTCTTCCGCTTTGGTCTATCACTGTCGTCACTGTCATCATTAACTGTAACGAAATAATGGTACGTGAATTGCAGATAAAACACTCCTACAGACTTAATGTAATATTGAGAAAAAAAAATGTAAAAAAACAATTACTGAAGTCTTCGTCGTAACGTGTCATTCTGGCTCTGGTAGATCTCCTTACAGGACGAGAATCTCCTTTCTTGCCACGTCTTCTCGTTTCAGCAAAGCAACTATCGTCGGATGACGTAGACTGGTCTTCAAGATCTTCATCATCATCCGAACTCGAGCCCTTGAAGTCTACATCACTTTCAGGATCGTCTTCACTACTAATGTCTAGACTATTCAATTTGCGATGCTTCTTGCGCGCCAATAATTTCCTAGCAGTCATTTTCCGTTCTTCCTCCTCTTCCTCATCGAAGTCATCGTCCTTCTCCGCTTTGTAATCTTCGTCGCTATCCTTTTCCGACTTTCTCTTCGATTCTTCTTCCTCATCCTCAAGCTGCTTCTTCTTTAGCGCTTCCGCCTGATAAAAATTACAGAATGCATTAATAAAATTTCAATGCGAATTTATCACTCGTTAAATTAATTATTCATTCCCACCTGAGCCTCCTCTTTCTCTGCATTTACAATAGTTGCAATATCTTTTCCTCTTCCTTGATTTCCAGCACCTTGAACGGCCTCCACCTCATCTTGAATAGCAGCGTTTATCATATCGTCATATTCATTAAATTTGTACGTATTTGCACAACGCCTTTCTCGCAACTGATATACAGGTTCACTTTCCCCGCTACTTGAACTACCAGAGCTTGATACAGACGAGGAGGACGAGGAATCTAATAGACAATAAAAAATATAAAGCATTACATTTTTCTTTCGTATAAGACAAAAGCATTCTGTTACTGGAATAGTAGCATCATACATAATTTAAAAACTAGAATACATAAATTGCATGACTTACCATTGTCGGATTCCTGACTGGATGTTCGGGATTCTTTGTGACTCCGTTGAGCTTCACTTTTATGGAGCACGTTATCCAAACTTATACCAACGAACGCTAGCCTCTTTTTACGCAATATTTCATTCTCGTGTCGTTTCGTCGTCTGATCGAATTTCTTTAAGCTCTCTTGCAGTTTCGTTACCAGTAAATTCTGAATATTAAAATAAATAATTAGATACCATTAATCTTCATCTTTTAGGTGTCTGTCGATTATTGCATGACTTACGTGCTGACAAGGTGGACAGAACCAGTCGCCTTCAGGAATAAGCATAAGTGCTGGCCTCAAGCAGGAGCAATGCCAACCCTTATCGCAGGTATCGCACAAGAGTATCCATTCAGGATGATCAGCTTTTCCACATTTTTGACACGCATACTCGTCATCGGCTTCCTCGTCATCGCTTTGGGCTGAAATTAAAAGCACAGTTAAAATTGTACTAGAAATTATTCATATGAAATATTTTGTCCAATTGATTATACTTGTTATACCTTTCTGAGCCGTGCGAGCTCTTCGTAACGGTTCTGATTCCTCATCCTTTTCAAGATCACTCTCTGGTGAAAATTCATGATCACTCTTGAATAGTAACGATCCTTCACTTTCTATTTCCTCATCTTCGTCATCGTCATCATCATTGTCATCATCTTCGTCACTACTAGAACCGGACGAGGTCTGCCACGGATGAGCCTCGTTAAATTTCGAAGCCATTTTCTTCTTTTTTTTCTTCTTCCATTTCTTCTTTATCTTCGATTCCCTCTCAATATCTTTTACTACAATATCCTCGTCGCTTTCAGCCTAAAAAGTAATAAAATATTTTCCATAATTTTCAATGCAAAAATAAACTAATCATTCATTCTGAGAGTTTTCAATGAATTCTTCCACTTACCTTCTGTTTCTTGCGTTTCTTTTTCTCAGTGCTGTCGCGATCCTTCTTTTCCTTTAATTCGCTCAAAGTTTCTTCTTCGATTCTTCTTCTGTCGGCTTCCTCCTTAATCTTCAACTGTGCTATTCGTCTTGACTGTCTGACAGGCGGCTCGTTTGGTCCCAAGCCACCCGACGCATCTGGTACTACAATATCTCTACCAATTTCTAAACCTAGCACCATTTTTCCTAGAAATAAGCATATACTAGGTTATTTACCATTGATAATCCTATCTAAATCGAGAAATTATTTTCCTTGAAATAAAGATGGAAATTTATTATAGAACTTGAAACTTACGCTTTTTCCTTTTCTTCTGTGCACCTGTCGGTGTCTCCATCGCAGCGTCACTAATGGGTGTACTATCAGGAGCAAGCTCAGGAGTTTCCGAAGCAGAAGGCGTACGGTCAGTAGCCTTTGCCCTTAAGGCTCGACTTCCTGATTTAAGACCCCGTCTCCTTCTTCCTTTAGGTCTTCCTCGTGTTTTCTTCTCAGCCGCAGAAATGTCAGCAGCCGTGGCATCTTCATTGGTCTCTTTGGTATCTTCCTCCACTATATCCAAAGACGTGCTCTTCACAGCTTCATCCTCTGAACTAGCTGGACCCACTCGACTGTCCTCCACAGATTTTCGTAGCCTCATATCTGGCAAACGTTTCCCTCTTAGCTTTATACGCTTCCCGCCCATCATCTCCTCTTCATCGGCATCCTGCTTCATGGTGACGTCCTCTGAGTTTGACTCGTGCGTACTGTTACGTCGCTTCCGGGAAACTTTGGGTGTCTCAGTACCATCCAGCTTCCAACCTTCATATACAAGTTCAGAGACTGACTTTACACGTATACCAATTTTGGGACTAAGTTCAGGGTCACCTGTTTTACCTGTTACGTTGCCTTCTGTGCAGGCAAGAGGATCTGCATCCTCAGAAACTTCATTGAACACGTTCTCGTCATTGTCAACTCCCATGGAATCGTCAGATTCCATATCAACATCCTTAACGTCAATACTTTGAACCTCGGAAGAATCCTTCTTGGTATCAGCATTACTCTTCTCCAGAGAAACAGCTTCTGCAGGAACCTTACCGTACACGTCGGTTTTCATTTTTCCAGTTTCCAGTACTTGAGAACTGATTGTTTCAGCAACACTACCCTCTGTGGGGATTTTCACAAACTCATTTGATACACCAAATCCTCTGTTTGTAAAGGACAAGCTAGTGTCTCTTAAACTAGCTGGTGTGTTCTCGATTGTTGGACTTATACTTGATGGTTTTGATTTAAATGGCGGTAAATCGTCAACGGTTGAGATATCACCTAGTCTTTTACTCGCCTCTTTTCTGTTATCATCCTTGATTACGTGAGTCGGTTGTGCAGTTATCATTTCTTGCACAATAGCAACTTTCGCACTGTTATCTATTATCACAGACGGATGTTCCATCAATAACGATTTAACATCTCTTGTCATCAGATTGGATGCACCTTCTTTGATCTTGTCTTCATGGAACCCTTCCAATTTTTCTTCTTGCTCCATTGAAATGTTGTCAGAAGCCTGTTGAGCAACTGCTAATGGCTTACAAGGTTCTTGCTGACTTCTAATACTTATGTCTTTTTCACCAGATTGTAATTTACTGGGATCTTCAATGATACTCTGCGATACCAATGGAATGGAACTCATTGAATGGTTTAATGAAGTATCCAATTCAATGGTGGGTTCTTTTTGTTGAAGTTTTTCTGCAAACTGGTTAACCGCTTCCACTCCCAGTTTCTTATCGTTAAATGTAATTTCACCGGTATCCTCTTTCAATCTCTTGGAAGGTTGAATAATAGGCTCCTCGTCCTCGAAGAATCCTTTGTTATCTGTCTTTGCAGTGTCTTCTGCATTGTATGTCGATACCAATTTCTCATTTTTACTGCTTTCTTCTTCATCTGAATCTATCGGTCGCTTTGTTGATTCTGTCGTTGCTTTATTTTTGTTAACTGCATTTAACGACGGGGAGCTTTCTTCAACTTTTGGAGACTCTTTTCCCTCAAAGTCTTCAGAGTCCTCAGGAGCTGGTTTTAAGGGTTTAATATTTTCTAAAAGAGAGCTTTGCTCTGTGGTACTTAGGTCTTCTATAAGTGGTTTTTCTTCTTCTTCTTTGATGGATTCTATGTTTTTACTATCTTCCTTCACTATTTCCGATGCCGATTCAATCACAAAAGGCTCGTCCTTAGCTTCTTGTTGAACTTTTGATTCCAAATCGCGTTCCTGAGGTTTCGACACTAAATTTTCTGGATACTCTTTGTCTGAACTTTTATCAAAAGATTCGTCTTTAGTTGGATCTATTGCTGTGGCATCCGCGGAAACGGTCACCTTCTCTAGACTATCTGCACTACTAGTCACAATGGAAGAATCTTCTTCATCTTCCCCCTGAGTTGTTTCATTAATTTTACAAAATGATTTTTCATCCTCTTCTTGAAAGTCTTCCTTTTCAATAGCTAGCGCAGGGATCTGGTTATTTTTAATTTCAGTCTCTTTGTTCTGTACTCCTTCTTTGTTCAAGATAGTTTCTAAGACAAGTGGTTCTTCTTTTCTTTCTCTACTGCTGGGTTCAATTAACGAGTGCTCAGAAACTTCCGATTTCTGATCCTCACCCTGAGATTTCTCATTCACAATTTCGAGCTTCTGCCTAGAGACATCTTCCAATCTGAGAATACTTTTATCTTCTTTCGGACTATCAGTATCAATTTGATCCTTCTCTGTATTATCGGTCTCAAACACATCATCACTACCATCATCATCGGAAGCATTACTGTCGTAATCCGCAACTAGAGATTGCTCATTATCAGCATCCTGACTCTCGACTTCGATGGAATCTTTGTCGAAATCATTTCCCTTCTCTACTGTAGCAGCTTCCGCATTGCTTTGAATGTCTTGCACTATGTCATGATGTTCAGTTGTATCTACAGTCTCAGACTCATTTGTTTTCTTCAGATTAATGTTAAAACTACTAGCAGTTGATTCCACTTTACCCTGTGCAGCAGAGTCGTTGCATTCAAAAGATGCTGAAGAGCTATGTTCAGTAATGAAGTTGCACTTGATTAACCGATTTCCATCTTTTTCGTCACTCTTCTCAAAAGTACTTTCGCTATCTTTTGTACTCTCATCTGCAACGGACACGTGAGTAACTGTCTGTACGACATTAGCAACACCAGAGGCTAAGCTCGCACCTTCGCTATCAGTAGGAAATGATCTGAAAAAGGAGTCAGACCGTCTACAATTGTCATTATCCTCAGACCAACCAGACTTGTCCTTTTGCAATGTATCCTGCGTCGGTAATTTATCTTTGAAGTCAAGTGTTTTCTTTTCGTTGTTCGATGTGGAATCATCAGTACCAACGTCTTTGTAAGAATCATTCGAATCAGAGAGCCTATCATCAATAACCATTGCTTCGTTAGAATCCTGATCCGCTGAGCTTCTATTATCCATCACATCATCACCATACTCGTCTATAGAATCTATTAACCCGGAGGAATCTGCTTCTTTCTTACTTTCAATTGTAATTCGTTCTGGTGATTTGGAAATATTCGAGTCCATGATGACAGCTGGTGATACTTTGTTAGTATAAATCTCTTTGACGGGTGCTTTGTTAACACCTTGTTCACCTAATAAAGAGTCATTAACACTTTTTACACTCGGATCATCCTGTACTAATTCGACTGAGTCTGATTTATTTGACATAAATGCAGGGAGTTCCTTAACGTCTACTTGAGGAGTAGGTTTATCATCCACAATATTGGATTCTTCAAGTAATTCAGTGTATGATTCTTTCTCTGGAGATTCTGGACTCAGGCCAGAATCTATTAAGTCTTTCTGCTTTTCTTCATCCGAATCCCTGGAGCGATCGTCTTGAGTACCTAAATCCGAGAATGTATCGTTCCTCTCGCTGTTTTTGTCATAACTTGCGGAAATCGAATCTGCATCAGAGCCAGCAAGTCCTTTCAATTTATCAGCATCAGTATCTCCGGACTGATCATCCTGAGCATCCAGATCCGATAAAACATTACTTTTTTCATATTCAAAAGAAGAATCCACTGTATCTTTTTTTGAATCTTCCAGAATGCCTTTCACATTCTCCGGGCTGTCTTTTTCAGTTACTGATGTACTTTCTCTCTCTGAATTCTTATGAAGTGGTAAACTCGTTGATTCAAATGTTCCACCTGAATTACTACTGTCAGATTCTCCTAACCAGGACAACCCGGTTGATAAATTTTGTGCAGTTGACTTAATAGCTGTAGTGTCGATAGGCTCTTTTCTATCTTCAGGCTTCTCTGTCAGCGCTTCGCAAGGAGCTTGCGAATTACCTTCTTCAACATCTATTTCAGAAACGTTCACAACTTCTTCCTTGCTTGGTTTTGGAGATTCAGTATTGGATACTTCCTCTAAATGCTCCTCTTTCGTTTCAGTAACTTGACATTCAATGTCTGAGCTCACTGGCTTACACCTAGCATTCAAATCCCCAATAGACCTACTCTTTTCAACCTGCGCATTCTGATCCTCTTCAGAATCAGAACTAGATTTAAGCAACTTATCTTCGTTATCAGGAGTATATAACTTACTAGCACTGAATGAACCCAAACATTCATCAGACACTTCTGATTCTGCAGATTTTGAATTGTTTTTCAAATCCAACTCTTCAGCTAGATCTTTTTTTGTATCTGGGAGCTTCACGTCACCTGATGCTTCAAACATAGATTTAATAGCGTCATCAGTGCCCTCGGATGTCTTAGTCGTTAACTGACACTGAGTAGAGATCAATTGTTCGTTTTCCTCTTCCTTCACTTCAGTCTTCTTATTTTCCACAAATTCAGCATTGTCAAATCTTCCAGAGGTTTCTGAACTAAGCGGCTCCACTGCCTTCAGTAGATTATTGTTGTTCTTCGACACATTAAAATGTTGAGGAGGGTTGTCTGTTTCGTTCTCTGTCGTATTCTCCATGCTTTTAACAGGTAATACTTCAGTTTCCACTTTGGGCAACTCTGTTACTTTCTCATCGACGGAAGTAGTGGCCTCTTCCCCAACTTGACACTTCGATTCATCGGCTTTCGATGTATACGAAATACAATTGGGACCAAAAAAAAATCTTGGAGGCGATGGACTCATTGAGGTACTCTCCGCATTCTCAGGATTTATATCGTCAGCTTTCTGAGAGGTTGCTTTGGTCGAATCCAATGCATCTTCTGTTATATGTTCGTTGATCAACGATTCAACAGATGTCTCTGTTAAGGATCTTTGAATAACTGCCTCCGTTGCACCTGCGTTACTAGAAGGCATAGATGAGTCACAGTGTGTGGGTTCTTCTTGCGGCGTGGAATCGTAGTCTGCGGAACTTCTACCTTTGGTATCTGTTACACCAGAGGTATCGGATTGCGTAACGTCACTCTGTTCAGTTATGTTAGTGCATAGATTGGCATTTACAGTATCTACAGATGCTTTACTATCCTCACTGGACGTACTGATTATAGCTTCACCCTCTGTAGTAGATTCAGTTACACTTTGACCTGTCGATTCCTTTTCTTCGTTTGGACATTGAATTTCATTCGTATTTCCTTTCATTGATATGTCTCCTTCATTGGATATGATGCTGCTGTCACATTCTGTTTTTTCATCCGGTCTTCCCACGTCCCACCTTGACAATCTCTTAACTGGACCGCCTACAGATTTTGCAAAAACTTGAACGCCAAGCGTTGGCTTGAATTTTTGTTTCTCCAACAAAGATGTTTCAACGACCGTTTCAGAACTCTCCGTGGTATTAACGCTAGTTGGTTGATAATTTCTATTTATCTTTATCGGTGGTTTATTCTTCACTATGGATTCTGTGGTTACTTCGTTTAGGGCGCTACTAGACTCAGTCAATAATTTGTTTTGAGACATATTTGTCGACGTGGAACTACAAGCTTCGTTTTTTGATTCATTGCTTTCTTTATTGTCGGTGGACGTTTCATCTCCTGGATTTCCTGTGTCGCAATCCTGACCAGAACCCTCCCCGTAAAAGAACATAACTGGTTCCTCTATCGCTTCACCAAATAAAGGATTGACAGCATCGCAATCACTGCCCGATCCTTCACCTTGAACCTTCATCACTGGATCTTCTATTGCCTCACCCACTTCGTCCCTCCAATTGCTGCTGGGTAAGGATCGCTTATCCATAGTGCCTCGGATGGGTATTACATCAGCTCGTATTCTTTTCAAAATATCCTGTTGTGCGTCCTCTGCGTCTAATGATCGCTTTAGTGCAGGTCCACCCATCCTCAATGCTGTAATTTTACTCGGATCCGGAAGTATTGTGTAGCTTGGTAGTCTGTGCTCTTCTTTGTTTGATATCCTGGAGGCATGGTACGTCGATCCCATTTCATACCCAGTGAATGACATTTGACGTTTGCTCAAATCCGTAACCATTGCGTGATTGTGCATCATCACGGCTCGAGCATCATATGCCGGTAAAGTTGGGATTTCAGGCTTAGATGGCTTTCTTGTGCTTAGATCCATTTCCCTATGTTGGAAATCTTGAGATCTATAACCCGCCAAAGGCAGATCTGGAGGTTTCGAAAGCTTTCGACTAGAAAGATCGATCCCAGAGAAATCTACAGGTCTGCTGAGGTCACTCGCAGTTTCCCATCCTCGAGGAGAAGTCGAGAGATCCATACCTCTATGACTTCTATGGGCAACCAGTTTATCTACTGGACCTCTTGCACAGAAATCCTGAGGCATCCTGTCTTCGTCAACGTTTGATACTGTTCCGACTATGCTGCTCGCTCTGGCTAAATTCTCTGCAATTTTTTCCAGCGACTTAGCCCCACTTGGCTTCTCTAACTTTTCTGTCTGCATTTTCACTAGGTTTGCAGCAAGCTGATCTATTGGTTTCATGGATAATTTTGGATGTACAACCATCGTAGACTCCATTGAAGAAAAAGGAAGATTACTTTTGCTAGACATTTTTGCTAGGGATTTCAATGCGTCGGATGGATCATCCATAAGTATTTGCTTCTTTGTTGGTGGTAATAAAGCACTAACTGGAGGTTTTAAATCCATATACTTTTCTTCGAACTGTGTCGTTAAATCGGTGATGTTCACCAATTTTAAAGGTGACGTTCTTATAACCGGTGTCTCGATGGATTTCAAAGGCGTCGGATCTCCCACATCCAATTTAATTGTACTACTTTTAGGACACTGTAAGTTTTTCTCGAACTCGGCAAATTTTACAACTGTTGCTGTACTAGCGATAACATCTACATGCTGAGAAGGAGGGTTCTCCTCAACAGCTGGTTTTCCTGACAGCTTTTCCAAATGCTCTTCTGGAGCCTTTGAAACGACTACGGATGTCGCTATCGAAATTTTAGTCTCCTTTGACTCTATTATTTGACTCTCAGGAGCCTCTTGGGAATCATCTTCCTCTGTATTTGGCTGGGAACTTTCTTCATTCGTTAGATCCTCATCATCGTCGTCTTCCTCATCCTCTCCATCGTCACAGTCGTTTTCAGGATCTTCGTCTTGCTGATCGTCTTCCAGGTCTTCGTCTTCGCTTTCCTCTTTAGCACGTTCCGCTTCTTCTTCTACTTGTTCGCTTATTCCATTACCTTGCGGTAAATCCTCTTCTAGACTTGGAGATGTTGTTACTTGACCAGTGTCTATTATAGGCTTCTCTGAAATCTCTAGGCTGTTGCTATCTTCATTAATAGGTATAGCTCCAGCTTCTCCATTTGACAAAGTGCTTATGAGGCTTACCACACCTTCACGGTCCCTGACACAAGTAATATAAATTTCATTACAAATCTACATTTAACTTTAGAGTTAAGTGGAAAAGTTCATTGTATACAAGTTTGCATATTAGAATTAATGAATATGACATGAAAAGCATAGTAAAGTATAACTTACTTAGCAACGAGTTCCCAATTTTCTTCATCCAAGTCTTCTCGATAAACTCTTATATTACATTCCTCATCTAGCTGGCACCAGTAGGCCAGACCAGACTTGTCTCGGCCTAATGGTTCCACACGCAGCTCCTCTGCTGCCAATTTGTTCACTTCATTTTTAAACTTTTGATTCAGGTCAAACTGCGCCTCCAACAAAACCTATAATTCATCATAAATACTCTATACTGTGTATACTTTTGAAACATCTATAATTATATATTGTTATTAGTTATGTCTTATATATTTAATACTAACATGCAGTTATTATGTTTTGAAATATACCTTAAGTAGGCGCAATTTAACACCAATGCGAGCTTTCTTATATCCAAAACGCTCCAGTTCCCAACCATCCTGGTTAGAATATGTGTGGCAAAACTTGACAAGAGCTCGCTCCCACTTCTCTGGAGAAACTGTCTTCCGTGTTTTTCGCAACAATTTTATGTGAAGATCTACCAGTGGCTGTGGGACTGAAATCAGCAACACAACACACTAGTATCAATATCATATTTTTAAAGTGTTTAATATAACAAATTCATTAAATTATCAGTGTTTAATAAATGTATAGATCATGAAATCATAATAAATTTTTAACATTTTCTTTCAACAAAATAGATCAAAGCTCTTTATCATTGTCCTTGATACAAGGATAATTCCAAAATATGAACAATAACCAGTTCTATGTCGATAGTTATACATAAACTAGAATTCATGGTGAATGCATTTTGTATTGACGCTCATTAGTGTGAAATTTATTATGTAAAACTCTTCATACAAGTTTCGTGAATCGAAGGGTATCGAAGGATTAGTTAAGATATGCATATGGAAAAAAAATGGCAAAATGTGTTAATATATTTCGCAAATGGCAATCTTATAAAAAAAAATTAAAATAAGCATTAGAAATAACGATGTAAATTTTCCTACGCAACAAGCATTTCAATTACATGATTATTTTATTCAGGTCCCAAACATTAATTGTAAGATTAAGTAAAAGCGCAATAAAAAAGTCTGTGATAACTAAGAAGAAAAAAAGAATAAAAAACATATTCAAACGCATCACGTGTATATGAAAAGTTAAAAATGTAGGAGGTGGCAGCACGAGGGAAAATAATAACAAGAAACAAATAAAATGTATCTGTCAATACAGGCGGCAATTTGCGCGGTTACGAGTGATCGACGATTGGAGAATAAACGGGGCGAAGAAGGTATTCTGAGCTTAGACGGATATCGCGAAAAAGGTGAAAAGAGAGGGCAAAATGCGCACGCAGACGGTAAGGATTCTTAGCTAAGACGAGGGCAAATAAACTCGCGTTGCTTTTGTCAAAGCGCGACAGCCCCCGGAAGGAAGGAAGGAAGGATAGAAGGAAGGAGGGAACAACGAAGATGCCCGTGGACTCCGGCATCCAGCTTACCTTCTTGCACGTTCTCGAGCATCTCCTGCAGCAGCGCGATGTCCGGATACTCAATCCCGCAAGACTTTCCAAAACACTCCAGGAACGAGCAAATCACCGCGAAATTTGGGTCACTCACGCAGGAGGCTTCGTTATCGGACGCCATTTTTCCGCCGCTCTGGCCGTAGCCGCGTACTACGCTAGGCGGCCTGGCGACTCATGCTCGTGCCTCTTGGTTGACCGATCAAACAAAATCAGCACACGCGACGCGGGACGCCGGCTTGCCTTCGATGCCTTTTACGCCTCTTCACGTACAAAATCACCTCCAACACGTTTCACCACACTTCACCTTAATTCACCACGCCAACCCTTTTCGTACCCGTATCCGTACCCGTAGCCGTCACCGTCACCGCCACCGTCGCGTCACAAAATCTCCCGCTAGCTGATACCAACACCGTCACCGTCGCCGTCGCCACTACCACCACACCGTCGACGCCGCCGCCGTTGACACGGCCGCGCTTTTCACATCACCCACAGATCTTTTTGTCAATCGCACCAAACCCCTGAAAACTCTCCCGCCGAGAATTGTTATTCGTTCTTCGCGTGCTTCCAAGGAACCTCGTTCCTACTGGGAGCACGAGCAGCGCAGAAAGCACGAGCGCGGCCCCCCTCGCAGCGCACACTGGACATCGCCTTCGGGTCCAGGCTATGAAATATCGGGGTTCTCAACCGGCTGAGTACCTGCGCTTCACCCGTGTTTATCCTCTCTCCGCTTCTTTCTCCACCACCTCTTCGACAGTCGACGCTTCTCCTTTCAAAACTATCTCTCAACTGCTATTTTACACTCTCTAATGAAAACTCCAAACCTCCTTGTCTCTACAAACTGCAGCCACCTACACTATTACTTCCACTTAGGACGCTTCTACATTTTTCGATGCTCTTCCAAAATTATCTCCGGCTACTTGCATCGGTTTGCTTTAACGACGCAGTTCCGAGTACTTCGCTAAGTTCGAGTATGTAGTTGCTCGACTTCGATCGATTCGGATGCTCACCAGAAGTGTTCCCGCTACACGTAAGTTTCGAACGGGCAGTATGTCGACCGCCAACGGACTCTACCTAGCAAAATGGAGCATTCGCATCTTAGGGCCTCCTTTGATTCGATGCTTTCGATTCTCCTGAGTATTGAATTTTTTTTCAAAATACAATTACGTAACGGTCAGCGTAGGTTGATGCTACCGAGTATTGCTCTAGAGAGAGTATCCCACCTTCGTTATAGAATAATTAACTTGATCCCGCCACAATGCGTGGACAATACAAGCGGAGTCTTTTGTCTGTTATTAAAACCAATAGATTTCATCTAATCCAGTAAATAGTATAAGTTTATATTTATCCTCGTAAATGATCAAAACTCCGTGCGATTAGGTCGATTTTATGGACTGTTTGTGCAAAATATATTGACTTCCGGCGTTCATTGATCGATGACAGTTCTCGTAAGGAGACGCTTACATTTATAAAAAGAATTCAACGATACATCATAAGGAATATGCTCTAAAAATGTATCTGAGGCGTAATTTCTGAAAGCATTGAATCTATCTGTGATTATGGTGATAATTGAGGCACACTGTTTATACGCTCATTAGCACTCTTTTTCACAAGTTTGGTTGAGTACGCAAAGCACATGGTTCCTCCGCGGAAATACCGCCAAACCACTTGTCTAGACTTTTAACTGAACTGTAAAAATCCTATGATTTCCGTCGTAATCGACGTGCACCTTGCGCGGCAGAGCAGCACGCAGTTTCTACGAGCCAGATAAATACATATATCCAACGTACTGGGTGTACGAAATGTGCCATGTGCAATTCTCATATATCTATCACAGTTCAGATAGGTTTCATATTTTTTTGATATGTTAATGCAGTGTGTGTATATATATATATGATTAATTAAATTTAATAAGCATTTGAGACAGGCTTTTAGAGTAGCTTTAAGTGAAGGATATTTATTGATTTTAATTATTGATAAATATTGTAGGTTTTTATTTTTTTTTGTATATTTTATTGGAGCCCATGTTGAAATGTATATACAATACTAGAAAATCTTACTTGGATATAGTTTGTTGCATTCCATCAATCCCAGATCGATAGAAAATATATTCCATTTCGATTATACTTTTTATGGCTTATACCTGAGACATTTACTTTCCCTCTGATGTACTTTTAAAACCAAGTATTAACAAAAATATATATGGTCCAATCGTATCCTGTTGTCCAGTTTGGACAAACAATAAAAATTCTATTTTCTAAAGCTGTACATATTACTGTATTGTAATGATTTAAATATTACCTAGGGAATACTTGGAATGCAACGGTCTGTATTCAGCTGTGAGTAATATATGTGATGACCGTCAACCCTGTTAGACAATACAATTTTATTTTACGTAAGGCATATTACATACAACTGAAAAATTGATCGATCCAATTGTTGCTTACGTATCTGCCTATCCTAAGTGTATCAAATGGTTTTTACCCAATGTGAAAAATGCATTGTTAAAATAAATGTAGCATGTATCGCTGTAAGGCCTGATGGAATAATAATAACTGTACAGAATGGATACTTAGGTACTGTAAGTTGTAACTTCTCTGCCTGATTATGTTACATGTATGGACATATTTTCATCAGTGCAAAAGTTTGTTGTTATTCTATTGATTTTTCAAACTCTTTTTCATGATTATGTTTTATAGAAGCTGAATATTTACAGTATGGATGATAATTAGTATATATAGATTTAGAGTCTTGGCGATCAACGTCACTTTCCATTTAGCCCGTTAGATTCGTTACATTTTCGTTTAACCTTGATATATTTTAACAATTTGTACAAGTGTCTAAAATTTTTTTAGTGTACATACTGTTCAAACTTCATCACTGTCATAACACCTAGTACTTTACATTTCCAAAGAACTGTTATTATCATATACAAAATAATGTCGGCAATTTTCCGTGATACTCTCTCTCTCTCTCTCTCTCTCTCTCACGTGATTAGATGTTACAAGTATGATACAGTTGATAAATTTCAGATTCTGTATTGAATATGTGTACCTAATCTGTGATTATGTAAACAATTATCCACTTTGTTTCTGATCATGCACATCAAAAATACATACTGCAGTTTGACTTATAATGAAATCCTATTGTACTCAAAAATATTTCATTTTCCAAGCTAACGCGTTGGCCAATGGAAAAGAAGGCAAAGTTTCTATAAGCTTTGTTAAGTGAAAAAGTATCGTTACCACAGATTTGAAAACTTCCTACTTAAACGTAATAAAACTTTTTACTGCTTTCAATTATCAGTATAAACAGTTTCAATAACTTCTGTCTGTAAATCTGCAAATAGTATTACGTACTTGATCTCCAATTTATTAACTTGCATTTTTTTCATTATTTATTGTTTACTTCAAAGATAGTTTTAGGCTTCAGCAGACATAGTCAATATAACAATTGGCACTTTATTCGTTATGTGCGTACGAAGACAGACCCCATATCTAAGCATGTATCTTAGTAAACAGGCAACAAAAATTCAGCAGAAAACACTGTGCAGTAAAATTGGTGGCGCTTATTGAATGCACGTACACAGCAATACATGCTTAGATATTGAAGCTGCGTGTATACGCATAGAACCAATACAAAATACGGCTGTACTCTGTGGAGATGCATTTAAAAGTTAAAATTCGTCATATAATCGGTTTCGAGGTATTAGAATCATGTGTATCAAATAAATCCGACCATCCTATCATAAATACTGATACACCAAATGTCACTCCTGGCATTTTGCTCCAAACCGCACAAGCAGAAGGAAGAGAAGAGGAAGTATATCTTATGGATATTTGAGAGAAGCTCAAAACTGTATGAATATTTAAAAAAAAAAAAGAGATGCATCGTTTACACTTCATGATCCCATTAAACAGTCACAAAGCGTCTTCACTTAAAGAAAATTCCATATAACAAAAGATTCGATTCTTCATTTACTCTCATACTATAAACCGAAAGAAGGAATAATTGTGCACGTGACTTAAGTCATGTTAGGTTATAATTTCTTCATTGGGTTTAGAATTAAAAATTACACCTGGAGTGTGAAGTTCAGCATCAGTAACTGTCGAATGCGCCGTCAAAAAACGCAGGAAATTACTTCGACGCCGCTTGCGCCGTAATAGACTTCAGTTGCTGCTTATATTTCTCAGCTTCTTCTTCTTTCTTCTGTAACTGTTTACGGTATTCTGCGGCTTGTCTTCGCGCCTCCGCTAGTTGCCTATTGAGCACTGCTATATCCATCACGGGTTCCGTGTTATCTTCACCCTGATTGTCATCTTCAGTAATTTCCTCTATCTCGTCATCCAAATGTAAAATTCTTTGTTCCGTTACCTTCGTCAACTGGTTGACTACTTTATTCTGTGATAAGAAATTGTATGAATACAAATCAATGGAATATTCCTATAACAGATATTAAATCAAATGTAATGCTTCTATACCTTCGACAAAGAGACAATATGCTTAGCTTGTGTAAGCGTCGGAACAGTAGATGTGCTATTAGCTAAGGAAGCTAAAAAGAGTTTCCCTGCTTTGTTCTCATTAATATTTCTCTTTAATATGTTAGGACCTCGAGGAGTCAAGGTAGGTGCGTTTTGACCTAAGATCTGATCAGCGCGAATCGCAATAACTTTTCTGGAAGTTCCTCTTCTCGTTCCCACTTGCAATCTTTTCATTCCCATTGAAGGTGTTCTAGTTAAATTTAAGGCAAGTTTGCCTGCTTCTGCCAAAACAGATTTGTTTAATTAAGTAATTCCTTTAAGATAATTTCATTGGATGTAAACACTACGTTACCTGTTAAGACGACAGTCTGACCACTTTCCATAGCATTTTCCACGATTGTTGCATCATTATCAACAGGAATCATCGTGATTCCGTGTGCTTGGAGTAGTCGGAGGGGTTGATCCGCCCCACCAACTCCTGAAACGTCTTCATCCCTGTAGCTAGTTCCATGTCCTTGATTTTCGATACCATCAACGCATTCTATATCCTTTTCATGCTCTTCATCACTCACTGACGACACGCGGATTTGCTGGAATACCATTCTTGGCTTTTTACCCACTTGCACTGTGGAATTAAGATCAGAATGTTAAAAGAGTGCAAATAAGGCATAGACATCGTACATTACTTGTTTATACCTGTAGCTACTTTTCGTTTTTGGAGTTGTTGTTGCTGTTGCAACTCAAGTTCCTGCTGTTCCTGTTGACGCTCAGCTTCTAATTGCATTAAACTGTGTGTTGCTACTTCGAGTTCAGCGGAATTCGCTTGGCTTTGCTGATGTGTTTGGACACCTAATATTTCCCTTTCCTGTTGTAAAATGTCTACTAAATCAAGTCGGTCGTGTTCCAAAGCAAGGCTAATTGGCGTTTTATCAAATTTGCTTGTTGCATTCGCATCTGCTCCATGTTCTAGCAACACATTCATTACTTCTACATGTTCACGTTCCACTGCCCAATGCAGAGGAGTCATTTTTAACTGAAAATAATGATACATGTTGAAAATATAATATTGTAAACGATCCAGATTTTTAGTTTTTTGTAAAGTATCTACCATGTCTCTACTATCAACATCTGCACCATAATTCAGTAGCAGTTGTGCCATTTGATGATGACCTTCGTATGCAGCCATGTGCAAAGGTGTTCTATCAACCTTTGTTCTGGCATCCCTTGAAATCCCTGCCCTTAACAAAACCTCTGCTGTTTCTGTATGGTTGTTTTGAGCAGACAAGTGCAATGCACTTGTACCAAGCTAGGTGCATACAATAATTATGATATTTGTTTATTAAACACAAGATCCAATGGTATTCTTACACACGGAAAATCTAATACACATACCCAATCTGTTGTAAATGGTGCCCCTCTACACATAAGATCACGGACAGTCTCTGTATCTCCATTCCTTGCACTCAATAGTAACTGCTTTCCTAATTCTACTATCGATAAGGCATCTTGTGAGCGAGAGCGATGTGACACATCACAAGAAAGTATTTCAACCTACAGCAAGCAGTTTATAAATTAGAACAATGCCAAGTTTAATAATACACCAAGCCATGTTCAATATAATGTAATTATTTCATACTTATACCTACCGGGATTAGGGTATCTCCATCGAGTCCCTCAATGTCTCCAGCACAGATGCTTTCCGCTTGCATGATTAGGTATGAAGTTTAAGCCTCCTTTTAGTGTACACTAAAGGAAATGGATAAATAGCTGTCAGTATATAGAAGAAGCATTCCTCAAGAAATGATGTTCCCAGCAGATTTTCTATTTTGCAAAAACAAGTCAGTAGGATTTGGCCTTGAAGAACCAAGTGCCCAAAGTGGGACAAAATTACAGAAATGTGTCCGACTATAGATAAGCATTTCTAGTACGAGATTTGAGTTCTCTGTAAACCCTAAAAAGGAACAAGTATATTTTTCGAAATTTTCTTCTGTACAGGATGTTTTTATTTTGCCATCTCAGACGGAGATGAACTTCCTGTTCCTGTCCATTAAACGGAAGTCCCTTGCCATAGGCCCCGCGATTCTCGGACAAAATTCACCCAATTCAGACAAGCAATAGCACGGAGACAAGATGTACTTACGAGGAGCACATTGTTTTTGCTTTTTAGTGCTTTTCCGTGCAATTTTCCGTTAACCACACACCGTTTACTGGAATTCTTCCGTCCCACAGCCTTCTCGATTTAGAATCGGGTCGAAGTTTCGTAAATATGGCGTACCCTTGGCGCCATTCCTGATACTGTCGTACGACCACTGAGAAATTTCACGTAAAACGTATTTCAATATTTTCCATCACGAAAAAACGAACTTTAATAATTTTTAATCATCGTTTCCCCACCATTTTTACTTTCTTAGCACCTAAATACATATAAAGTTCATTTGACTCAAGCGCCATGCTGCGACATACTCGTGAAACAGGCATAACGTGAGAGCTTGGCTTTGTAGTTACAGGTGAAGCTAGGTACAATTCTCATATTTAAATATACCGGGTGACACCGAAATATCGTGTCAGAATAATCTTCGAAAACCTAATTATTTTTCTAGATCGATTTTCAAACCAAAATTTCGTTCGCTAGAATCACAAATACGAGCAACCAGCCAAGAAAGTGTTTTACGTAATAAAACACAATAGCATATAAAATACTACTAACGAATTCTCTCTCTCAATAGCTATTCAAACAGCAGAAGTCTGAGTAGCAAAAGAAATTCAGCAGTGAAGAGTAATAGCTCATCCTCCTAGAAAACTTAAGGAGTAGGAAATAAGAATTTCATCTTCTGAATAGGAATGCAGATCATTCCGATTGTCTCGAGTTCCTCCTCTTCTTCTCGACTAGCTGACAGTCACGCGATTTGGGTCAACCCTTTCAATTTCGCATTACACGAAATTTATCATCCGAGCCATCGTGTCGTTTGTCATCTGCCCAATCTGATGGCTCGTTTCCCTGTATCAAAAAGGGAAAAATAGAAATCCAAGCATGTATAAACCCTCTTCAAATTTTCACGAAACTCAGCCCAAAATTGAAATCCAGGTTTATATTTTTTTCACGATTTTTCCTCTACCTTCTTTTTTTGGAAATACGACCAAAATTCATTCTTTTCGTACTTCCATTCCAATCCATATAAAACAATCTTATCTTATCCCACGTGCACATCAAGATGAGAATAAATAATCATACACTTTCCGAGCACTCTTACCAACGGACGTCTTCCGTTAATTGCTCCTAATGTACGTAAAGGCTCGGTATATTCTATACTAATTGTACTCGGCCCAATCTCTCGTTCGCCAGTTCGCTTTGCTCGCGCGGCCGAGTATATACCACGGGAAATTGCAATACCCTTTCCGCCCTCTCTCACTTCCATTCCCACTCAGTCGCACGCTCTCTCTCCCTCTCTCGCTCTCTTTCTCTCCGTCCCGCATTTGACCCACAATCGCAGAGATAACAGAGCGGCAAGGTGCAACAACAATGAATCTCCGGGTACCACGAGGAGAGATATACACCGGGCAAAAGAATACTGGAATGATCCAAGAAGACATTATTGATTTCAAAATCGACACAATGGACGCCGTAACCGTTGTAAGGTTTCCGAGGCAAAACAAACAATGGATATTAGAACGCTTTTTCAGATTCTACAATTTACACGAGTTTCTTAGCCCGAAAATTGTTATCGTGCGTGAGTTAACTATTATTATTATTACTGTTATTGTTATTATTATTAAGAAGTAATTCTTTGTTTTCCTCTCATTCATTTATCATATACAGTAGGACAGAGTGTAATGAGCTTATCGAAAGATGCTCTGTTGATTATAATTTATGGAGAAGCTGGGTCAAAGGTGATTTTATAGCAGTGGTGCTATCAGGTGCGTGCCCTGCCACATCGCGTTACCCATTCCTTATATCGTAATCTAAGGAGGTGGCCGCCCGACCGAGTAAGAGGTGAGCTTGCATGCACTGAAATGGAGTAGGTTAGAGGGATCGTGAATTTCTTATGAAGCAAAATGCTCGCGATGAAAGGACTGGAGGAGAAACTTTCCTGTAACCGAAATGACGAATCGTCGAGCGTGACGGCTGGCAGGAAAGTTTCTATATATTATAGTATATATATATATATTTCGTCTCTTCGTGCGTTTTGGCATTTTTATTCTTTCCTACAGAATTCTTAATATTCAGGAACCAACGGTAATCTCGGTATAGGGTTGATGTCCTTTGCCACTGACGTTATGAGTCTTGCATACACATACTTTAAAAATGTATTATGCAGTTTCTATGTTTAACATATATTTTAGGGCCATTTTAGTTTAAGTTTCGTGTTACCTGAGCTACTGCAGTATGCACCTTGCTAGGATGGAATATGTATATTTTATATATATATGTATATACATGGACGTGATTCCAACTGCAGGATTCAGGAAGTGCCGCACGGGAAATGAGCTTCTTGCGTGAACAATACTCGACTTGAAGCAAATTTAAGTTACTTCACGTGAGAACGAAAGCCTTAATGTATTCATATAAGTACTGTCACCTTTTTTTTCTCTTCTTCTAATAAGACCAAGTCCGGTAGGAGAATTCTTTGCGTGGATAACATACGAATATGAAAGAATTGTATGATTTAATTCTTACATGGAGTTTTCTATGAGGATATATATATATACATATAGGATTATTAATATTATTTTTTCGTTTTAACAGCACGCTTCTTCCTCTTCTCTTCCGGACGATACGGTCCCAACTTCCGGCGCACCATAACACCTCGCCACCACGCTTGAATCTTGATGGCACTGGTACGTTCGTGCTCTTCCCGTTCTCTCCGTTTCCTTATGGCCTCTTTTTCAGCCAGGTAAGCGTCTATGAATTCTTGTTTACCGAGGAACTGAAAGATCGGCAGCCATTTTGATGACGTAGAGAATTAATAAATATGGCTGACAGAAGCTGTAAAGGCTGCTGGTAAATGTGTTTGTTATTGAATTAACAGAACGTAGAACTGGTACAAAGTTATGACGAATAGAGTGTTCCCGCCAGAAGGATATGGACGATGGGGTAGCGAAGGGCGAAGGGGTGCAGTGGCGCGTAGGGCACTTCTTTTTTATTTATGAATTTTCATGAGGCTATCATTCTCGGCGGCTTCGATCACAGCTTCCTGAAGTAAGCTATTGATTCCTAAACACGTTTTCCCGTTCACGCTACGGGAACCTTCTGACGTTACGCGAGTCTAGTACCACTCTTATATTTGCATAGGAAACATACCTCCTCTTTCAATTTCCCGACTAACTCCTGCCGGGTTTCGATTTCGCTTCGCAGTTGACAGATTTCTGTCTCGTACGTCTTCGCCTCGGTGTCGTAACGCTGCTGCCAGTAGGTTATTTGATTTTCATTGAGCTACGAAGAAAAATTTCATGTACCATAGAGTTTTCAGCTTCTTCGTGTCTTCCTCTATCATTTTCATTCCTAACTTCAGTCCTCATACGTACGCTTATATTTTCCAAGAGATATCTTACAATCTCCTCATTTACGCGACACTCCTTCTTTTTACGGTCGAGACAATTCTTTAAATCATCTCTCATACTTTCTACACTCATCTTACACCGCAGCGACATCTGCTCGCATCTTGATCTTTCCCAGGCATCTAGATATCTCAATTCTGCATCAGCTGTTATTTCCAAAGTATCCATTTCGTTCTAAATGTCAGAATGAATTGTTGTTATTATTATTGTACAATTTTTTTCTATCTTCTTTCACTATACCGTGTACCCGTATATCCCGTAGCCTTTCTTTGCATCTTTCTTCCTCTTGGCTATTGGTCTCTGCCTCGGTTTTAAGGATCCTACGTAGATTCGCGACAGCCTTGGACATTTCCTCCGATCTTCTTAATAGGACTTTGTCATTGTTATTTTTTTCTTTGATCGTCTCCACCGTCGCGGATAGAACGGCAAAGCATCCATATTCACGCATCTCGTCCTTTGTGTCATCCAAAAGCTTTTTCGCGTAAAGGCTACGGTCGAGAATGTAAAGAGATCTTACACTTTGTCGATCCTATAAAGTCAATATCTTGTTATGAATATATCACCTGTCCTTTTGCAGCTTGTGAAACGCCGCTTGGTTCTCTATGTCCCTCAGGGTTGCACTTGGGTCGTGGCTGAGTAATTGCTTCTTTTCACAATGCGAATATCTGGAACGGATATTTTTTTGTGATTTCAAAAAAAAAAAAAAAATTTTATCTACTTCCCATTCCAAAGGGCTTTACATGGCGTTACAATATAAATAACGAAATGTCACGCCTGACTTACCGCTGTAGAAGGTGGTCCACGCCGATATTAATATTCGTTACTGGCTTTTTTAACGTGTGTTGATAAATGGCCAATGCATCACTGCATTCCTCGAGCACGGACAAAATGGCGTTACGCTCGAGGGGGAAAAATTCGGATTTTTTTTCGACAATTGTAAGGTCGGTTAACTTGAAAAAATAAATAATCGTTCGTAAGTTACTGGCGTATTTTTTTTATTTTAAGAAACGACAACTTTTAATCGTACCGAAATTGTGGGCTTTTGATTTTTGTAAAATTTCGAAATTGTGAAGGAATTACCTTATCGACTTTATGCTTCGTTTCAGAAAACTTCGGAGACTCGTTTTCCATTATTGCACGTGAAAGGGTCGGAGAGAAAAATGTTACGATTGTACGTAAAAGTGTAATACCGTACGGGGATACAAAAATGAAGCACCGTAAAAAATTATATTAGCCCATAGAAGATTATTTGGATATGTTTTATTATTATTTAGAATGATATTAAATATACTTAGTTAACCGTATTAGTCCGCCTTCTTGTACTGGTAAAATATTTCGTTATACCGTTTGATCCATTAAGGTACGTTGCCATGGATACCAACACCCAGTATACTATACGCGTCAACCATAATCCAATTTTATGTCGCTGAACGTGTTAAAAATAGTCACCAAAAACTTTACAACATACTCGAAATTTTATGTTTTTTAATTTAAGGAAGGACCACGTTATATATATATATATATATATATATATTTGTGTATATAGATTATATAAGTAGGTATAAATACTTAATAATTAGCACAGTTTAAATCAAAGTCTTTTAATTTAAGGAAGGACCACGTTA
>NW_014333756.1:413080-427873 GCF_000341935.2 Cephus cinctus | reverse complement strand
TATATATATATATATATATATATATATTTGTGTATATAGATTATATAAGTAGGTATAAATACTTAATAATTAGCACAGTTTAAATCAAAGTCATTCAGAGAGTTTGAAGTTTTGAATGAAGTGCCATGCAAACACCGCAAAACCACTTCCCCTTAACGGTCCAACAACTATTTTCCTCGGAAATTCCTCAAAACTTGAGGACGAATAACTGTCGAGTGTATGGAAACCAGCAAGAAAGAAGCGGCCGGAAATTCATTGGAAAGAAACCAGCAGTAAGACTCTTATACAGTCTGGTCAAAGAAAAAGAAGAAAAAAAAAGTTGGCCGCCCACCCTCTGATTGGAAAAGTTTTCGAGCTCCGAGAGTTTAATTGAATCTGCATTGTCTATAAGTCCAGTTTTCACAGAGACGAAGGTATACGGTCGCCATGATGCATACTTAAAGGTACCCAGAGTATATTCCACATAAAATGAAATTTACAATCTTAATAATCCAGTATATACAATATTTCCTCATTTCATTGCCACCCTTCTAACCTTGACTGAAGTATCCTCTGAGGAATTCATGTAAACACTCGTCCTATTCACGCGACAGTTCCAGTGTCTATAACAAAAAAAAAAACCTTTTAAGTATCCAACAACAAAAAAGTCTCGTCAACAAAGCTATTCGAAATTTCCTGCAAGAAAGGCAACGCGTAATCATTCATCAGTTTTCGCAAAACATTTCTATTGACATGAAAAAAAAAGTCATCGCCACTTGAAAACAGGGTTAAAGGCACGAAGGTAATTAGGTTACTCGTAGTTGATCGCAAGGCTATAAAAAAAAAATTGCTACCTATCTCAGGGTACTTCGCGAATGAGTACAAAGGGTAGCAGGGGTCAGCGTATCAAGCAAGGATGGTGAAGGGTCTATAGCAATTGGTAAAAAGAGCGACGCTCGCGACGCCCTCTTGCCGAAGGTAACCGAGACACGAAATGGACCGGGCCGTCTCGTAGCATCTCGGAGCTTGCGCCAGGGTAGGTACAGTCGCGGCGGCGCGTTGCCGCGCCCGTTGCCCGAGAACATTGTGCGAGGGCGGTGGCGGTGATGTAAAACCCTCCGGATGACAATTCGGCCACGACTGGCAAGCATAGTGTTCGTTCCTCCGTTCCAGTCGTTCAAACACCTCGGTTCCGTAGACGTCTCGTCGTCTAGCGTCTCTCGTGTTTCGCGTGTGTCCTCATCGTCCTCATCGTCATCATCGTCATCATCAACATCCGTAGTCATCGTCACGGCTTTATCATCGGCTCGCGTCTTCTTGTTGAAAAGCTACGAACCGACGGGGCAGATCTTTCGTACGCCCTGGGATTTAAGGTTATATTCGCTGACGAGCGGTGAGTACAATTTTCTTCCTTATTGGCATTTGCCGTGAATACGATGCGAGAGATAGACATTAATCTGACATTAAAGAAAAATATCTATAGAATCGACGTTAACGTTATTAGCCCATTGAGAATTACATACGAAACTCGTTGCGTTGGGTAAATATTTAGACGGTTTATGTTGTGTGTTTATGCTCGAAGGTAAAGTAACACTCTGCGCGCTGGATATACGTATAGGGACGTTTGACTTACCTTCAAACCTTTTGTGTTTTCGACACTGTTGTGGCTAGCCGAGTTGACACGGGATACAAAACTGGACTGCTATGGGTAACATCCGACGTGCCGTCGGTGCTTTAGCTGCCGCGGGAGATGTCTTAATTAAAAGTACCTATTCCCTCACTCAACTTTGTTGAAATGCACTGTGATTCGTTAATAAACACGCATCGTGTGATATTTGTTTTATACTTTATAATGCTGTCCTATCAACGAGTCTCGTTATATCAATACTCATTTATTTTTTCATAATTAGCACTAAACATACCATCGAGCGGTCATTTGACCGTTTTGAAGCCAAAAATACGCTTGTAAAAATTGTCAGTAGGTTTAGTGTTAGAATGAATTTATTTTCCAAGACAACATCTATCTCGGCACGAAGTCAAATTCTGATGTTATCAAAACTAAGAAAATTTTCTTTCTACCCGTTACATTCCCACTATGTATACAGCTTTGATTTTATTAGTATACCTCGACTCGCCATATCGTCAAATCTTAATCGAACAACGCGATAAAAGTGGGCTCTTCGTAACTGTGTGATAACGTGATATTTTCCTTTTTATTTTTTTCCCCTCCTTTCGTGACGATGCCTCCAATCAACTAAACCCTCCAGCACGAGGTTATTTTACATATAAACGTTTACGAGCAGTTCCGAGTATCATCAAGCTCTATTAATCTGAACGATATATCGATAAAACGAGTGTACACAAATCAATTAAACGAACCACGCCTCGTTATATACAATACCGTACAAGCAATAGAAACTGATCGATCCCGAGTATTAGAATGCGAATAGAATAAAAATGCCTATATCGTCCCAGCAACCACTCGTAGCGTCTCTACGATATTAGTCTTTAATATGCAAGCATTAACTACAACAACCGCGAGCGACGGCTACTTTGCCTGGGGTGAAAAAGACTTTACCAGCAATTTAGGTCAAAGCAGACTTGATCTTTCGTGTCA
Source organism: Cephus cinctus (assembly GCF_000341935.2). NCBI lineage: Eukaryota > Metazoa > Arthropoda > Insecta > Hymenoptera > Cephidae > Cephus > Cephus cinctus. The sequence goes on along the minus strand of NW_014333756.1, from coordinate 425,277 downwards.
ATTTTGTCATCCACTGCATGTACTTGTACAGCAAACGTGTCGACGGCACCCCCATTGCTATTTAGTGGGTCAAAGGGACACTTCAGTTGGTGCATCCACCATAATGGAGAATGAACGAGCAACCACTGAAACAACATCAGTATCCGTTACCAAGGTGCAAACTCTAAAGTACCGCCGGCAAAAGGGTGACCTGCCGAGGTGACGCGTAGATAACGCAACGCCGCTTTGTCTCCTCTTACACCATTGGCTTGGTCCGCCACACCTGACTCAGGTTTTTCAACCCTTATGAAAGCAACCCCTTCCCCCTTCCACCACCCCGTCGGTATTGCGCTAACAGCCTGCTTAACTATTCCAAGAGCATCTCGGCCGAATGAGGCGAGTGCTTTCATGCGGAGCTGGGTTAAGACCAGCAACCGGGAGAGACGTTACCATCGGAGTAGACAATTTTACCAATTTCAAATTGTCCATCCTGACTGGATTTAACAATTTCCAATCGATGCGGGATTCAGGAAATTGTTCATCCTCGTACCGGATGACAGGTACTCGAGTGCTGTAAAATTATTTTAATTCATTTCTCACAAGCTTGTTATTGTAGAGGGCGTTGGGTTCAGGTCTAGTACACGTGTTTACCCAAGGACGCCTCTTCTAGTTTCTTCGTTACTCGCGAATTAGGCCTACTGGAAAATGTCAATGCTCGTCGAGGAGCCACTAGGACGCGAAAGACGCTGCGCGGCTTTCAGTACGCTAAGACACTTAACGGAGCATTAAATTGTATTAAGCCGTGGAAAACTTGACGAAACAGAAAGCTTTCCTCGTCGTGCGAGACATGGGCTTTCGTCGAAAGTTTATTACGCTTCTTAAAGCTGCTGTGAAGGAACTTAACACTTTTCATTATGACCCTCGGGTATCGCGCTAGGACTGGTACTTGCTTCTTTTTCTTTTACAAGTGCGCCATTCATCCTGCCAATACACATGCAGCCTTCGGGATACCTCTTGGTGGAAACTCTATCTTTTCTTTCTCAGGATTTTTCCGGACCAGGTTGCTAATTACAATCTTAGTTATATTTTACACTGAATCTTCTACCGTTACAAGTTTCCTTCGAGGATAATCTTACTCATCACCTTCAATACCTCAGAGATCAAACCAACCGGCAGCTTGAGCTTGGTTATTATTTATCCAAAACTTTGCTCTTCCTTGCGTGACGCGACGCGCCATTTGGCGATTTTGTAACGGACGTTTCAGGAACTAGTCTGTATCTGGCTGTGACGTCATAATCCTCAGTTATCCACTGGGAACGACGTTACTCGTCGATGTTTATAGGCGGGTTTACTTATTTTTATCCCGTATCACGGGACAAACTCAGAAACACAAAGTGGAGGGTCATGGAACGAAATAACAAGGAGCCTCAAATAACTACGTAATTCTCTACCTGTTTTTCCAGCGTCGAGAGAAGGTTCTCTCTCGCCTGCCACGCGAGTTTGGCAGTCGAATTCACCCGGGATTCAAAATGTATGCGTTCCTGGATTTCAGACGTCGCATCCTGATTTGGGTTACGTTATTCCCTACGTAACCCGCCATCTCTCTTTCGGCTTCGAATCCAAATGGATGCTCCTGGCGTAACGTGTAACAAATAACGTCACGGGTTACGATCGATACCGGTACTGATCTACATTTAGCGAGAGTCGTTTTATTTTTCCATTAATCTTCTCGCAGCTCTTCCTGAGGTCCTCCCGGTGGAATGCTGCTTCACCGTGTCTCGTATTCTCTGCCACTTTTAGACGAGGCAGGACAACACCTTTTCTTGGTATCACCCAGTGGGCTCGAGGTGTGCGAAGCTTAAAGGCGCAAAGCAGCCGTCCGCTTTACTCTCGTGTTTACTTGGGTTACCTGGTGGAACAAAATAACCCGGATGGTCCTCGCGAGTGTCGCACTCTTGTGAAAATGAAGTGGGACAAACTTGATGGTGGAACTCGATGGAAATTTTTATACATTTTCCCGGGGATAATTTTTGACTAGGGCTTTTTTTTATTTCAAGTCTCAGACATGCATAGTGACTTTTCGCCTTTTTAATCTTCATAATGGACACAAGAAGCGACATTACTTCGTTAATGGATATACTCGTGACGTGTCTCTCGGTTTATATTCGAATTTGCCACAGCATCGCTTAGCTGTACGGATCAACGTCTGGCGATATGAAACACGTTCAAAATTATACCAGTGGGTATGGGCACCGCTAGTCGGACCAGGTACGGGCTTGGCTGTATACCGGAACTTTGCCCACCGGAAGTTACTGATATCTTGTATTTCCTGTACATTAGTGAATTTCCTATATCGTACTTCGAAATTATACAGTTTAACACAGTTCCTGCGTTATCTTGATGTCGAGAAAACTTTAACTGTCAACTTTTTAATACATTTGCTTAATAAATTAAGGGTGATTGAACTTGACGAATAGTGACTATATTTTATTATACATATTATAGTGCTTTTTTTGTCTTCTTCTTTAATATCAATTCGGCGTACAATGTCACCTGTCGGACTGTGCTTCGAGGTGATTTTAGGTTACGCGTAGTGGATTGAAAATGAGAAATAAAAAGTTTCGTAGCACTGCTAATTTATGTATAAGAAAATTTGTCAGGATGGTAATACGGTTTTACATGGTGAGACGACGATGCTGAGTAATTGCATCAAGCTAGTTGTGAGGGTAATAACATTCCTTCGTCTCCAGCAACCATCCCTTCTCTAGGCCTCCATCTCTTTAAAATTCTTCCCCCCCCCCTCCCTCTACTCCTCCCGGTCTCTCTGTCTCTCTTGGACGACATCTTCGTTTTGCAGCCCTGTTACTTGTCGACTCTTACTAACAGTCTGACGCAATTACGAAGGTAACGCTTCGCTTTTCATCCCATCCTCGTCCTCCCCTCTCCTCCTTCATACCCTCTCCCCATAAATCACGAGGCGCCGCTGCGATTTCGGTTCTTCGACTCGACTTGGTTGGTTGACAGGAAAAAGGAGGGTGAAAAAGTCACCCCTCTGGAGAAAGTTTCCACCCGACAATCCCAGCTAGGTAAATCGTAAGGGGCATTGTGTAAAGACACCTTTAACGATGGACCCGGATGACGATGATGGGAAGGTCGTAATTGTCTTTGAAAGTTTTATTTCGTAAAGATTGGTAAATTTGTTTTTTTATTTTCAAAAATAACTACCCTCATGAGTGTCCGTCTATTTAGGGTTGCTCCAGAAACCAGTGATTCACGTAGATTTTTATTTACGAGGAAATGCTTTTTCTTCGACACTGGTCCAATTGCGGACGGTGGAGTCTATATAAGCGCGGCAAATAATATGCCGATTATCCACTCGAGGTCCGGAAATGAAGTTTGTCACATAGTTTTTCCAAGACGATGGACCAATCAACATTGTAACCTCGTACAATCTCTCCTCGCCATGCCGAAGTATCATTGGAGTTTTCTGACATTTTTTTTTTTCCCCTTTCAAGTCGCATCCCTCGAGGAGAGCAAAGCCGACCTGTAAAACGACCCACGTTGAGAGAAAATCTTTTTTCATGCATTTTTAATGCGCATCCCGTCGCACGGGAATTTCCCTGGAAAGCCAAAAACAGACGTAACTTACATTTCGATGCGAATTTAATAGTTCCTTGGATTGGCCACGTAAGTAAGTGCAATCGAGAGTCGAATCAGTTGTAACAGGAAAAAAATATAAAGATTTAAAAAAAATGCTACAAGCTCGTGTACATTTCTTCTTTTAGCATTAATCTTAAGTACACGTGCACTTGTAACCACGTCCTAACCCAACCTGACCCCCAAGAGAAATCGAACCGCATCTCAACACCCCAGCAGATGGAATTTCTTTGATATCTGATAATTCATGTTTATCAAGTAGAAGATTATCAGTACATCCCTGCACGATACAGTGGTAATGCATGACATGAAATTTTCAAGAGTATATATATATATATATATATATATTCGCTCTAAGACCAGAGAGTCGTACCAGGAAAATAGAGAAGTGCTCCATACCGATAAGCAGGATGCACAAATATCTACAGTGCTCTTCACCTGGAACGAGCAAACTTAATACGTAACGAAATCGCGTGACGTGGAAACAAACGTTCTCCGCCTTCCTTGTCATCCTGTCTCGGAACTTTCTCCATATTAGGCAACGTCAAAAGGGACTCATCCTATCTGAGATAACCGCTTCCCTTTTCTTTGCGCTCGATGCTCGTAAGTTACTTAGCGAACTGGCAAGAGTGCAGGAATTTAAGACATTTTAACTGCACGCCGGAGGGGAGGGGGGGGAGGACTGCCGACTTCCGCTATATCCGTTTCCGTCTGCAGCAAACATTAGGAGCATGTAAATTTTGTCAGAGACAAGAAATTCCTTTCTTGGTTCCTCTCATTCGGTACTTCACTCCTATGGAAGCTCTGTGAATGTTATTTTTCAAAATTTTCTTAAATCTCGACGATCAACTTTTCACTCCGGCTCGATACAATCCGATTTCACGTACAATACTTTAATTTCGATCTCCGCGCGTATCTTTCTTTCGAAAGTTATTCGATCGCAATGCGTTTTACCAGGAAGACATTGCTGTTACTTTTAAACGTGGAGGGACTAGAATTTTCTTTAGTACGTATACAGGCGTAATGTGTTTGAGACGGCATAGCTGGTATAACACGGCTAAATGTATGCCGTCTCGGATACTGTTTTTTCCCTATAGGAAAACTTTGCTTTTACGGTGGTTTGGACTTCGTTCTCAATTACGGGTAATACTATAGACTACTCTATTATGGTGATTCAATAGTGTATATATATATATGTATATATATATATATATGCACTTAAAACATTTACAAAAGTATACCTAACCCACATTGGTACCACTGTCAAGTATAAAGACACGTGGTACCACTTTGCATTATAAATATCATAGAGATGCGTAAAAGTTTGACGTCCTTAAAGTTCTGTCAGATCTTCGAGAGAGGTTGATCGTTTATGTATTAGAAATGTATGCCCAGGAGATTCGTACAGTCCCTGGTCCAGATGAACATTCGTACAGATGATATTTCGATATGGGTAATTTTTGAAAATTCAGATCACCCACGAGCTAGTTAACGAAAATAGTGAAATTTCAAATGATCGGTACACGTGTAGTTGTTACAGTGCGATTAGCCGCTGCTGATTAACGCCTCGTTTCGTCTAGGAAATTGATTGCAAATAAATTTCAGAGTTCATCGCTGGACCGAAACGGATGCTGCGTCACAGTACCTAGTGACATTCGGTATATAGACCGTGGAGCGGGTCCAATTGACGGAGAGAAAATTACTAGGGGTACTCTCTTTTTTTTTTTTGTAGGTATAACCAGGTATAGTCTGGCAAGCACTGAAAAGTTTTCTTTCGTTGAAATCGCTCTTATGTCTTATGCGATTGGTATTCGGGGCTCTGTCGCTAATTGCGTACTGCTCTTCAATCGATAATTGAAATCAATTGGGTATCGATTGGCTTTTACATATTGAGATTTGACGAATTGCTAGTGTCTTGTCAGCGTCTGGAATGATAATTTAATATTGCTATGTATCTGTTGTGGGTTATGTAAATATACATATCTAGTTGTATAGATAACTGCGGCATGAATCGGCGCTTTGAAATACATTTAAAAATTCTTTGGCCAAGATCCATCGGTTGGTTTTTTATCGCAGGGAATTCTTGAAAGGACGGAAATTAATTTCTAGCCCCCTTGTGCGGGGTGGGTGGATCTTCTTGTGGCAAACAGAATTATTATTCGTTGTACGAGTCAGTATCGACCGACGTTTCTCGTCGATGGTTTATCGGGTAGTAAGAAAAACAACCTTGGGTTTTTTTTTTATCACCCCCGAGTGTTTTTCCGACATTACGTTAGTGGGGTCGGAGGGTGGTTGAAAATTTTGAAATTCACTGCTACTTACTCGGGTACCTGGGTCGTCGTGTAAATTTTACCTAAGTACGTGTCCGGCATACATATGTATACATCTGAACGTGAATGCCAAATTAAATTCAAATTTCCCGCCATATTTTTTAAGGGGAAAAAGCGTTCCTTCGTTGGTCGCGAATTTCTCCGTGCCACGTGATTATTTAAGTTCCGAGGACCGTCTATAGGGCCACGTCGGGGATGCGGTGGACGGATATTATTGTCTGTGTCAATTACGTGAATTACGTTGACTTTCTTTCTCGAGGAGGGTTAGAAAAATATTGACTCTTGTTTAAAGTGTTTATTCAATTTTTTGAAAGTTTGCCTCCCTGCTTCCCAACGTCATTTCCTCTTGACGTTTTCTACTTCGGCCACGGTAGGCAAATGTCCCTGGTATACATATATATGTACGTTGGTGCGAGAGCGTTTGACTTTGAGATTAATGAAGTTTCGCGCTTAAGAGACAGTTAGCAGCTTCTGTCGTTATCACAGAATTAATTATACCGGAGTAATTAACCAAAATATTTATCAATAGCCGTACACTGATATATCGAGTACAATAAGTGAGGACACTTATAAGGAATGTGTGAGTGGACACAAAAATTGTCGGACAGGTACTGTTGGAATATAGAGGGGACAAAAAATGTTTCAAATAATTACTCTCAAGCTTTGTGCTTTGTTCTGGTGAATTTTTGTTATGGAGTCTTTTTCATCCGTCCTTCAACGATTCATACGTTTAAATAAGATTTGTCTGCTTTTGCGAGCTTCGTTGTAAAACTTCGTCGCAATTTATCCCATCAAGCAATGCTTGGTACGAGCTACGATTTCATACGGCAAGAAAAAAGAAACGCAATTGTCATTTAAATTTATGGAAATTTACCGCGCAAACACGTAGGGAACTTTAGCCTGTGAAAATCAGTGTTTTTCATTTTCGGAATAATGTATCAGTTACGTGGTCGTGTTTTTTTTTTTCAAATATTTATACGTCACATCCTTAACACGTGCCAACACACAGACACAGGACTCAGGCTCGAAACTCGAATGAGCCATTATCATTTCTCAGAGACTGTTTAACCACGGATTCGTCTTTCGCTGATTCTTAAACTCTCTTTTGGAAATGTAAAAAAGGCCAAAAGAAAGAAGGCTTCGACTAACTTTTCGTATTATTTTCTACCTTACCGACCGTGCTGAATTCACCTGAGCGAGAATGAAAGAGTCTCTCCCCAGAGCAACAGAACCTCAGGGTCTCTTCTCAATTATCAGATACAAATGCAATTTTCAATTTGTTCATTTTCTCTAAAGAATAAACGATTCTAAATATTTTACCTAGAATTGGACCAGGGGGCGTCTGTCTTGCTCATCCTCATCGGTCTGCACGAACGGACTTCGAAAGATAATATTTTTCAGGACGCATGTTCGCGGGACTTCTGGAAGGCTGAAATAACTAACACTGGTCCCACAGGGGGATTTTGGAGTTACAGCCATAAAAAAAAAGCACTAGAACCCACATAAGACCCAACTCCCCTTTCTTCTTCTTAAACGCACTTAACTCGTCAAGGTTTCCATGAAAAAAAAAAAATCGTCTTATGCTTCCTTCTCAATTCAAAGTTCTTGTTTGCCGAACTTTTCGTTGTCTCCTCGTTAAAGCAGCTGAACCCTTCCCCTCCCCCCCCCGTTGCCCTCTGCAAATTCACATGATATCACAGCAACATAGAAATCCCATTGTGTATCGTTCAATAATTTCCCATTTCACTACAGAAAATCGTATCAGCTTTACAGTTCGATCACATCGTAAAATTCCATTTCTCACCAGGTTCAATTACCTCTGTTCAAATTCTAGTAACTTTTCATTAACTTCGCTTTACCCCAGAGGACTGTCTCACCGTCTAGGTACATTCTCGTTATATATATATATATATATACACGTATACCGTCTATATCCACCATATCCCATATATACAGTGTATATAAGATCTACGTCTATCTCTATAGTATATACCTATGTGTATATATATAATTTATATACAAAGAAAACTCACGATTTTATCCACCTATGTGCTCGAATTCGTCGAGTCATCGATCTCCATCCAGACAGGTGTAAATGCGCGAAATCCCGAATCTCCATTGGCGGAAGCCAAAATTTTATAGTAGGTTGCAAGCGGAGCTAGAAATATAGATTTCACAGTACATCATCCGGTACCTTTATACATATCTCTATATCAATATGTATACGCCGAACCACTAGTATCTTTTTCACCAAGTATATTTCCGAGATAAATTTCAATTTGAATGCTTTCCATTCCCAGCAGCCTATTCTAACGAAGATTATATCGTATTATAGATTTCTTTTGACGCGCTACTTCATTTCCGTTTTTTTCTTCTTCTAGATTTACATAATATTACCGCTTTGCTTCGTATACCGCAAGTTCTCATTGGTTGGATATAGGTAACCTTAAGCAAAAGTGGTTGCGTGATAACCGTAACGTACCACGTGAGCCAACAGTCGTCCTTTTCGTTATCACTTTCAAAGCGTCCTTTGTGATATCAGAGGACAAAGAGGTGTCGCCGTCACTATGGCCAATCATATATATATATATACAATACATATATACATATGTATAGTGCAGTAGTACAGAGACCAGCGGTAGCTTCACGTGGCGTTATGATCGCAATTTCATGGGCATTACCTCCGAATAACATGTCCCGCCTCGATGCAGTGCACCAGGATGCGCGACCGGGTTATCGCATAGTATAAATATTTTCATTCTCCGTCGACCGATAGCGACGCTTCACGTCGATTCCAGATTGACGATTCGCATCGACCCAACAAATCGCAGCGATGTCAACGGCGGGCCTGACAAATATCCATTTTATTTCAGATGAGCAACTCGGTCGGTATGGTAGTTACCTACCGTTGTCCGCAGTAGCGATACTCGGTAAGTCCGTACCCATGGTATTTTTCATACAAAGTATCTTATAGGTACCTCTTTATTCGTCTCTACGCGGTGTTCTAGAAACAGCCAGGCTATGTCGACTCGTGAATCATGCATACCGAAGATTCAGTGACCAATTAGAAAGTATTACTGTCGCGGGCGTAATTGGTGCTATTAATCCCAGTCGGATAGCACTGTTTGGCAGGCACCCTCTAGACTGTCCCCCTCTCCCACGAACAGCCACAAGGTTGTTCAATACGTGTGATTGCTAGGGGAACTCTCCCCTGTTCTCCTATTATCATCTTGGAAGGACTTGGTGCGACCAGAGTCGTCAATTACGTCGATTGGACATCAAACGTTACTCAAGAGGGATGCCGCGTATGACGAGTGGTATACGTGATTGCCTTTGTCATCGCTTAATGACATAACAGAAATATAATTTTCTCTGCCCCTGTGCCGTATACATATACAGTCGGACAAACAGACGTCCGGAGCTTTCGTACGGGCACTGGGTAATCACCCAGGTGGCACTTTGTCGTTAAGCGTCCTGATATACTCAGGACGGGTGTCTGGTACTTTTCCTTTATGTATATATATATATATATAAACGTAGGTTAACCTCGTAAAAATAAGTTAACGAATGCTCCCGCTTCGGAGTTGAAGCGTCTGGGCGGTTCTTGCGTTAAGCTACGAAATTACCTGGGAGACGCCTTGGCTACTAGCGAGGCGGCCATTATTCTTGCTCGAAGCATCCGTCACTCGCAGGAACGCCGAGCTTAGCTCTGGAGCTGTGCTGTATAAACAACGCGCCTGAACGCGCCACAGTCGACTGACAGTTGTCGCTGTCGTCGTAGCAGTACCGTGCGAGAACCGCCCTTTTATACAGAGTCCGCTCCGCGGCGTCTGAATTCTTCTCGTATTCTTTTTCTCACGTCGTCTGCTGGCAGGTAAAATGGAGAGGAGGGGACTCTCTAGCGTGGAAAATTTTATACTCGATTCTTGAGACCCTTTTTTTTCCTCATATTACTAGACCCTCCCGCCAACAAGTTTATACCTGGTTCGCGCTACAATTTTCTAGAGGTTGAAATTAATCTTCAGCACGTCTGACGCGTTTATGGCTGCCTGCTATGCTAAATAATGTTACTGTATGGGCTTAGGGCGCGGAGGAAGATTCGATCGATGGACCTCGATATTTCCTAAGACGTATCTACAGCTTGGCCTTTTATTACACGTTGACGTTGACTTTTCGTTAATTAGCTGGCAATTTTTCACGGCTGTTTTGTCGAGAGTGAAAGTCAATATGCAGATGGTGAATTCTCTTTTATTGTATGTTTATTGGATTATTAGGGTTCGTTCGGTACGATCGCGCGAATGGGCTTTCGTCGGAAGGAACTTGTGTTATGTTGATATACATATATAGCTATTCAGTATCTAAGGTCTTCCAAGTGCTATCGCACAGTGAACAGTAATTATTTGAGGTTAGAAAAAAGGAAGAGGAATTCGGCTGGGTTGGCGTATAAATTCCAGGCACGTGTCCACAGAAAGATGGGAAAACGTCTCTATATCATTGTCACGTTCGACCCGCGGGTAATTGACGTCTTAGGCGAATATCTTTAGACTAAACGATACCGGAGACGCCCGAAGAGGAAGCAGGACGCGAAATTGAGGAATAGAAAAAGAAATATCCTCCGACTCGACACTCGAAGATTCCGGCCGTTTCAGGACGGGGACAAACGTCTCTGTGTATTTTCATTTAAATTCGCAAGATCTTTCCCACCTTCGTTCGTCCTAAGAGATGACTTTTGTATATACGTATATACCTTACCCTTTTACTTATCTACACATATATACGCATCCTGGTGCATACGTCTCGTGCTTCATCCGCGGCAGCTTTTCCACGCGATGGGAAATGAAAAAGTTTCCGCATATCCATGATCTTGTCGAACCCACCAGCCTATGAACCTCTTTCGTTCCAACGCGCCACCCCCCCTCTCCACCTCCTCACGTGTACATAGGTATACCAAGCGCGAATCCCGGAGACCTTGTTGTCGCATAATTTCGAAAGGTATTACGAGGGAGCGAAGTAACACCAGGGTGAAAAGAGAGGAGAGAAAGAACAAAGGGGAAAAAGAGAAAAAATGTGTCGAAGAGAAGTGAGGAAGAAAAAATTTAAAAAAGGGGGGGTGTCTTGCGCGAGAGTGGAAGTAGGGGTAGTTTGAGGGAGAAAAAAGTGTGAGGTCGTTACTCCCATTAATTCAAATGCCTACGCGCGGTTAATTCCAATGGCAAAGACCACCGAACTACCCCCTGTGTACCGGACTGTTTACACGCACCTCCCCTTTACTCGCATATTGCCCATAGGATTTCAACCCCTTCTTCCTCCGACGTCCCACGGCCTGTTTTCACACTGACCACCTCTACATTGAAAACTCACCCTCAGCTCTTGTCGGTCCCTTTTCAACTCCTCGCGTCTACGTAGATGCAGGTCACCGAATGTAAGCAGTCGGTAGTTATCTTTTTTTTTTTTTCTTTTTTTTTTTTCTTAAGTCCAACCCTTAAGCAGCGACTCGGCCACGAAAAATGCCGAAGCGTTGATCGAATAACCAAAGGGGGTGGTTATGTCTGATAAGACGTCGAAATGCCCGGGGCTACCCTATAGCCACTGCAGAGTCACTTCTTGCATATCTTACGTCGGAAGAAGTTTTCGTATCTATATATACATTCGAAGATAGCTGCCAGCCGGCTAATTAGTTTCTCGCGAAGCTCCGCGGTCAGTCGACTTCAATATAAATGAATTTCAAGTTTATCTTATGTACGGATACTTTTACAGGGGTATATAGATATAATATATATATATATATATATTTGCTGTTATAATTAATTTCCGGGTTGGGGTAGCGTGTGGAGTTTATTTTTTTCAGAAAATGACTTCGTACCGGATGCCAATTATTGGCGTGCGATACAGTTGCCGGGAAATTTTGAAAATAATTTTTTTTGTTCTCACCCATCTCAGACCAGACCGGAGACGGGACGCCTCGGAGAATTTCGGGAACGCCCAAGCGTCGGCAGATACGTTCAGGGGGGCTATGCGACAAATTGGTTCCACTCGAATCCCGTCGCAGTCCCTCGACACGATTTCGTTGGGAGGATATCTATATTCTATCCAGCCGTTTCCCGTTGGGAAAGGCCGCTGCTGGCTGGAGCAACGGCGCACCGGTTTCTTCGACTACTACCACGGAGTAACTGTCGTTTAGAATAGAACTGGAGAAACTTAAGGTTTACCCTTGAGACCCTGCGAATCGGG
>NW_014333756.1:407346-412748 GCF_000341935.2 Cephus cinctus | reverse complement strand
GCCCACCAGCCAGCCCCTCTATACGTGAAAGCGCAGTAAGCCGAGATCCTCCTCGAGGTCTTTGCGATATCCGACGATTAGCACGATCCCGAATAGCCACCCCTGCTGTATGTAGGTTTATACCTGGGTACCTTGAGGGATGGTTGGTGTCGTTTGGGGTTACGATTCACAAGCTACCCTATATAGGGGCGGCTAATGGACCCTTGGGCTCATTAGCGTCATCTGCTTTGAAAATTCAAATACCACTGACTCTCGTTATAGGCGTCATTAAAAAGAGGGGTTGATCTTCGTACCTTCATAGAAAAAAAAAAGGCATTAATTGTATATCGTCATCCCTTATAGACAAGGGCTTGGTTTTCTTTAAGGATTTAGAATACTCTCGCGTGGGTTAATTTAACTTATCGAGAGGCTAGGGGGTGATGGATTCTTTTAGGAAGTAATAGGGGTTGGGGCTGAGTTTATTTTGTCTAATAGTGGAGAGATGTCTAGATTAGCCCCTCGTGTTTTTGGAAGGGTGCGTGGTCTGCTTTATGTATGAGAAGCTTACGGGTAACGATAAGTAAAAATGGTCTGAGCTTTGCCGACGGGCAACAAGGGGTTGAAAGTCCTTCGTGTCGGGCAGTCATCAGAAATGAATTAACGTCCCCTGAAATACGTGATAATTTACATTATAATAGAATTCCTGTCATCGGGAAGTGCCTCGGAATGAATCTTATCATTCATCTTAGTCAGGAGCATCTTGCAATCGGCCCCTTCCACCCCCGCAAGCTTCGCCCCTATATGGGGCATCAGACCCCGCGTCAACAGTGCCCGTTGACAAAGGTGCACTTTTTTTTTCTTATTACAGTGATAAATGACAGCGGATAAAATCTACCCTTATCAGCCGTAACACGGCTGCTGGGTAATAAAGTAATAAAGCTGTGTAAAAAAGTTGTACACCATCCTGACGTAATTTTTAAGTAAATGAAATTTTTAAAAATTCTATTTGTTATTGTATCAGGAAACAAAGCCTTATCTGTGTTAACCAGGATTTTAATTGACGTAATTGAAGAAAGTGGATCTGTAAGGGAATGAAGAAATTTTTTCTTTTTTGTTTAATTAAAAAAAGAAATTTGTTTTTATGGATTATAAAACTTATTATATAACTTGTCATGTTAATTATTGTAATTTTAAGGTAGCTGATTAGGTCACGTGCTAATAACTGTGACTTTAGTAACGCATAGTCATAAGTATGGCTCCTCTGACACTTTCTGATACATAAATTCTCCTTCCGGAGTGTTTGCTCATCGTTAGCGGAAACTTGGCAGAACTACAAAATTTATCCGATTATTTATTATCACTCGTATCGGGTCTCCGCGTATTTAGATATCACGTGACGTATTATTCAAACGGTGACAACGTTAGTTTCATTCGCGTGGTAGCTTCGAGAAAAACGTTAATGGAGCATAGTCATATAGAGTTCTTAATGGACCTCGTGGTTTCGGGGATCTTGAGGGGATATTCGGTTCAATTTATATAGTCTGGTAGAATGACGTTATAGATTTCGGAAAACGAAATTTGCAAGTTATTTGACATTTTTTTCCTTTAATCTTCGATACACCCTTGTAGCCATTTGTGTATATACGTAATGTACAAAGAACGCCAAACTTCAAAAGAATTTTTTGCGACAAACTTTTCGCCCATCTACTTTGTTTCATGGACGAACGGTTTCATGAAAATCCAGTTAAACTTCAGCTAAGCAGAACTGCGTGGTAAGAAAAGTTGTAAGCGCGCAGAATCCGAGGTTTATCTACTTGTGAGCAAGTAGAATATCCTTCCTATTAAAATATCATTGACAAAGTTTTATGTAAGAGTTTGGATTACGCAGTTTGAATCCTTAATTATTATTGATAATGTAATTATCTGAGTATCCTGTTATCTGTGTAGGATTTCGCCATTTTCGTACGAGCACCGTGCATCTTTCCATTTATAATTCTATCGTTGTAAAGTTCATTGCCATCATTTTAAAGATTATTCCGACGGAGCATCCCCGGAGAGAAATTTCTCGTTTGTCATTTCAAAGTGGCTGAACGTTTTACGGCTGCTTACTACTCTCTGAGGTAGTTCACTATAAAGACACGGGACATTTTAAAATTACAAGTCCTTACCGTCCGATCACGTAGCCATGTTAAATTTTATTTTCATACTCCCGCTTTCTATTCTTGTACCCTCACGTCGACATATCCTCCATGCTTAACAACGTTCACGAGGTTCACCTTGTTCCCGTGAGAAATCTCAGCCCGCCACTTTCAAACGGGAAATCACTTTTCAATAGGTTAGACATTGTTACGTTTCTCACGTTAAACTCCTATTTGTTCCTGGAAACCTTTAACCTTTATCCAATCGCGTCATCCCCTGGTAAAGTTGGTACAGCATTCGGTTCCTTCGCATTCAGAACACTCGATGCCTCGTCAACAGTGCAAGTAGAAGCGAGATAGAAATACGACAGAGGAAGAGCAAAATCAGAAAAGACGGAATATATTGAGATAAATGAGAGTAGATTAGCACAGTTTAATAAGATTGTCAATAAGGATAAGTATCTAACCTTCAAAGTAGACTCGATCGTCTCACGTCAGCCTACTAGGAGTCATTGTCGGCCGTAGATTCCACGTACGTCTGGCAACTGCCTGTGACGTCATTAATTTTCGAGCCTTATAAAAAGCCTAGCATAATAATGGACTCAAGGAGAACCCATTCGCGTTCCACCGCAGTGCGGCCAACTTTTCACAACTTTAGATTGCCTAATTTATGAAACTCTGTCAGCTGTACGGTGTTTGGCTGCGTTTTTCCATTCGACGTTCTGGTCAGACCCTAGCGGCGCTTTGGCGAACTACCACGTACCTTCGTATCGATAGAGCGCACGGATCGTCGATAAGTGTACAGAATTGTCTAGTCGCAATCGAGAATCTCGAACTTTACCAAACGGTCTTGGCTCGGCTTCAAAGAACTTCGATAATCGCACGCTTCTCCCCGACAGATTGCAACACGTGATATCTTCCTGGCATCATCAACCGTTCCTGCACTGTATGTATATACTGTCACGTCATTATCGGCCAACTCAGAATTACTACCGAAGCGTCTAGTATCGCCGTAGAAATTCCTGTGTAAGACTCGACGTTATCGTTTACGGAAGACGAGGAGGACGTAGGAATCCGTTGGATAAGTTATCACAGTGACGATAACGAGTAGGGCGGTCTTCCCTAACGAGATCTCCACCCTCGCTCATGTACTTCTGCTCGACAGAAAGTGCTTCCAACACTTCGCTCTGTTGTGCTATCTGAAACTATAAACTCTTATGTCTCCTATTTTTTTTTTTTCATTTTTACATATCGTTCGCTTCGGAAACTTTTTTCTAAATTGACAATAAAAGCAGCTGCTTAGTCGAAAAGCAACGAAAACGCATTTATTCAACATCTATGTACACGACGTAGTAAGCTATAAAAATAAAACGTAACTGTAATCTCAAACGTCATTGCAGACGATTAACTTAGCGTGTCGGAGCTTTCATGTTTGTTTCTTATCGAGTGAAACGTTTAGTCTTGTATTCTTTTTCTCGCCTTATTTTTCTTCCATAACGATTTTCCTGTTTCTTCCCATTCCTCTTATCCCTTGGGTCGGCAGCCCCTTGCAATTAGAGTTCCACATAAAAGCTTCCTCCCCCTCCTCCCACCCCCCCGAATATTATTCCTCCCGAGCTTTTATCTATCGGTAACCTAATTCACTTTTTCAAAAGGTCCCGCCATTTTTCAAACGAGACGCGATCATCAATTCGGTACCGACGGATGGTCAAAGGTGTTTAATAGGAGCCTTCTACTTGGAATTTATACCTTTTTCCCGTAACAAGCTTCTCTCGCATCAAACGAAGACAACAACACGGATACCAACCTTACTACGATTTTCCAGCCCAACAAGCTTTGACAATCTAAGCAGCTACCTGGAATCCATTACACGCAACGCTTTATATACCAGCTCTTGGACGTGGTACAAGACAGTTTAGAATTTAGATGAATCAACTAGTACCTGCTGTATATCTATATACGTTCTAGCACTTATACCAGCCTATATCCACGCCGTTCGAGAACCTTCACCAAAATAGAAATCCAACTAGAATGGGATAAGCTGCCCAGGGAAAGGTTCAACTCAATTTACTGGACATTAATCGCAGTAGACGTCAGGGTCTTCGTATCGTATTGCAAAAGTACCTATCTTTCCCCGAAGTGGACTCTTTATCATTCGCCCTCCGAAACACGTAGGTATCTCAATAGCCCGTATTATTATTCACAGTTCTTGGTTCTAACTTAAAAAAAAATCCATTACCACCTACGTCTAATGTAACAGAAATGTGAGGAAAAAAGTAACCTTGCATCACAATTCTTTTTTTTTTTACAGTCAAGACTCCCCTTCACAATCCACGAGGATTTAATTCTCTCGTCGACTAAACTTCACCTAACCTTTATTCGAGGTACCGTCGGGCGCAGACATTTTCTCTGGGGTTACCTAGGTTACCTAGAGAGAGAGACAAAAAATTATTACACGTACCCACACAACCCGCTAATTTATATGCTACGTATGTATAACGTCTTTGATATACGCCTCCGAAAATAATTAGTTGTCTCTTGACCCAACAGGCCACCGCATTAGAATTTGCCTACGGTCGGTGAAGGCAACGAGCGAATTCCCAGAGAGGGTTGGAATTAACTGAGAATTGCGGGTCGATACACTTTATTGGCTAAGCTACGTGCAGCGTGTGTAGCACGCATTGCATGGTCGTAGCGCTGCGGTACCAGGATGCTCCGTGGAAGTTGTATGGTTAGGAGGTGGCGGGAGGCGCCTGAAGAACGTTTTGAGAACCTCGCGTGTTCCTTTGACCAAGAAGCCAGCAGGAGCAGCAAGTTATGCGAGGAAAAATTTTAACTTGGCAAATAGCTGCTGCCGTACGATATCGGCTACCGTTAACGGCTGGACAATTTTCGTGGTAACTCATTTCTCTTTTGCGCGTTTCGCTATAATCTCAAGTGGGATCGGATATTTGTATTAGCGACTGTTTCAAAGAAAAATAGACTTCCAGTGTACTCAGGGGTTTTTGGCAAATTTTATTTTTAACTTTAAGCCAGGCTCTTTCCTTCGTCGAGGTTTATAGGGACAATACGTTTGGTGGAGCTATGTTAAAAAAAATAAAGTCAGAAGTTACCAGGTGGGGGTATGATTTTGACGCGCCAGGGCAAGAAAGGTATTTCCTGTTACCGCGTTAGGAGGTCGTTTGAGCTTCGTGCTTTTCCACGTTTCTCTCTTGTGCTAAATGACTCTGACTCCAGACACGATTTTACTTTTTGTAGTATCACTGCCGGATAACGGGAAGGGGG
>NW_014333756.1:343349-407070 GCF_000341935.2 Cephus cinctus | reverse complement strand
GGGGAGGGAGCTAACTATAGAGAAATCAAGTGTTCGAATGTGATTCCTTTGCAATAATTTCAAAACAGCATACACGTGTTATTAGGTATTTTAGATTTTGAAAATTAATTTGAAAAATTCCCTTGTCATATTTTTTTATTCCAGCATCGAATTCGCTGATTGAGCACAAATCCGGGGTAAGAGATGAGGCTGGTCATTGAAAGAAAAAAAGGCGAGTCGTAAAGGACGCTAGATCAATGCGCGAATGAGAGCACTTTGCAATTGTACCGATGCAACCGTCGGCTCTCATCCAGTCAAAGAAAGGAAGCACTGTCTCGTGCAGGAGTCAATCGGGCTTTCGTTGAACGACCACTGCAAAGTCAACGTTTCCATAGAAACACTGCAGGATTACTGGATTTGGAACAAGGAGAGACACGGAGTGAGAATGGAGAGGTGGAAGAGGTCGGCTTTCATGTTTATTTTTTTTACTCTCTATCCTCTCTTTTTCCCTCTCGACTCTCACTGCCTTTTCCCCACGCCACTGAATAACCTTAACTGTCTCGAGACGACCCTCGAGAGTGTCGTCACAGGTTTTTTTTTACGTGACGATTAAGCGAATCTTTTGTACAGGTAGACGAGCCGACGAAAAATTCCTCGCAGAGTTATGAAGTCGAACGATATCTATTGTGTTTGTCACAGGACACTATTCAACCGGTGGATATATCTGGAAGGTCCATTTTGTATTAGGTGTATGAGATATTAGAAATTTTTATTCATACCCCATGAAATTAATAGATTCGTCAACACTGTTGTATTGGCTACTACCGTGTCATATGGAATGGGCAATGTTTTCCTGGAAACATGCCGGACCTTAATTCCACGATATTCTCGACATTTGTACGTACGTTGGCAATGGATTATTCGAAATTGATTGTTCTCCGTACTCCGCATCGCGATCGAGTTCAAACTGTAGGCGAATTGCCGGCAGGCAATCACCTCGGCACTGCATTCTACGCTCTACTATGTTTTCCATTACAGAGGGTCCCTGGTAGACTGGGCTTTCGTTCTCTGCTGAACGCAAAACCCTGTAGAATAAGCGTGTCAGCTGGTATTGGAGAAATAAAAGAATGTTTTATTCTCAATTGATATTGAATTATCTGGTATCGTAATAGGCTTATCGTTTAAAATTACTTTCTTTAGGCACTTTACTGGCTTCTGATACGTTTTGACTTATACCACCCGGTACGTTATCGACAATTGTGGACGATGGTTGGGGAAACAAGAGCTTTCATCCGCCGGCACTGACAAACGCGCCAGAACCAGATGTCTCTCTTTGCTCTTCTATTTTCACAGAAAGTTGGGTCAGGTTAGACTAAGTGGATGCCATTGTTTTCGAATGAATTGGAAAATCGCGTATATCTCCCCCCCCCCATGCCCCACAAACTTCTCTTGTTTTCACAGTTTTGTAGTCCGAAATTATCTCTTCCGTGTTGCATACACATTTGCATTGTTGAGGGAGAAAGCTTAACACGCTAAGTGTGTGGGGTTGGGGTATTATTTGTAGAACAAATGTATCAATTATGTAGTCGGGGGAGCGAGGAGACGGGAATACTGGAAAGAAGGATGCGAAACGAGCGAAGTCATTAAAAATTTACTCTACGTTAGAAGTTGGTTTATTGTTTGCTGATAACAGCAACCAAGTTGAAGTAATTTGATCTTCGCTTGCTTTTCGAACATTGAATTCAATTGTAACGAACAGAAATAGGAAAGGGTCTTCAGGTAGCATCAGAAAAGTCACTGATCAGCCGTGCGATAATCGACTGTCAGGAGTGGAGTTTAATCAGTGGATCATCTCCTAGAATCATCATCTGCTACAGTGGATCAGTAATGACCCTACTGAAGACAAATTTTTGCTAGCGCGCTGTCGTATGTCTATATTATGGAGGCGAGTTTCGTCTGTGAGAAGAGAACGACGCGAGAGCCATCTGTGGGTGTAGTGACGAAATTACAAGTTCGAGAAGTTTATTAATTGCAAGTAATTGCCTGTCGCCCGTTATATTTTCATAAAATTGGAGCACGTCGGTGCTTTCTATTTATAAACCTTTGATATGAAATCGATGACCCCGCACATCTTAAAATTCATAAATTTCCGTCTATATTTTATAGAATGTAAGTACAAAAGTATACTATATCTTTTTACTATTTTAGCTGTGATAGAACATTATTTATAAAATTATATATATTTTTTTCTTATCGATCTGCTCTACCTTATGAATTATTCAGTTTTGTCAAGCGAAAAATAAATCGTCCCCGGGTGGGCTCGAACCACCAACCTTTCGGTTAACAGCCGAACGCGCTAACCAATTGCGCCACGGAGACGTTTCCAGAAAATCACCAAAAGTCGTAATAGACTCGCAATTCAATTTTAACATATATAAATATAGATTATATAAATTATTACGAAATTATATTAATATTGCTTCTCGATTCCATACAAAAATCGTATCTACAAAACAATTTCGGCGCCCGATAAAGAAAAGAGATAGTAACCAGTAAAACGGAATTTCCAAAAAGAAAAGCATATCGCACTCGCGTTTCCTATTTTTATTAAACCGCCACTTGAATTCCAATCTCCAATTCCATAATTCATAAAAAGATATGTCTGTGGGAACTCAAAACTTTTAGCATTCCCTACCATGCACAGTAGTACAGTTTAGCAATGGTCGCACTTTAGCCAAGAACTACGTAATCTCGTGTCACCGTTAATCTTTCTCGTACCACTTGCGGCTGGCCTTGCGACGTATCCCAGTTATTACTACTGGCTTCGGGCATATTATGAAAATTCCCCCTAAACAAGTCTTACTATCGTATCAGAACATAAACCTACTCGACCAGTCCTAAGTCACGTTATTGACAAACAGAAATTGCCAGATTACAATCTAGGCAGATTGTTATTATTCTATATGCGTAAGGCAAAGTCGGTAACAAAGATCCCTTGTCTTACTTTCTGACGTAAGGGGAACAACGTCCTAACCTCTCATGTCTGAAATAACTCAGAATGAAAATCCGGGAAACATATCTAGCCAACCAAACATATCTATCACGAGCAAAGCTTTTTGTGTTTCTCTTTTGTGCCGACGGAACATCATATTTCACAAAATCATCCACTCACTGACAGCCAGTCACCGATACACGGACACGGGACTCGTGGCCCATTTTTATTGTTGGATCCCAACCCTCTCCGCGATTCATATTCAATATTGGTCCCGGATTACGTGATTCCCCAAGAGTAGAAATATTCCCATAGCTTTACTGTGTACGGTCGCTGTACACAGATATATACTTATATATATAATCTGGAACTTCATCCAGCCTAAGAGAATCTTGATTCCTACCTTATTTAATAAGACAGCTTATTGGGGATTATTAATCTAATACTCTGCCATCATTATTGTCATTATTATTTATGACATATCCATACCAAATTCGTCCCATATGTAATCCCATGAATTTTTACCAAGTAGAGTATGTTCCATAAAAAATCTGCTAAAAGAATTTTCTTTTACGACAAGGACCGAATGTATCCGCATTTTAAACCGGATTGATATGATCCCATGTTGCACATATATATATATATATATATATATATATATCTATTTCTATATATATATACATTAGAGAAGCTTATTGTCTCTGGAACATTGTTGTAGGAGGGTATACATATAGATCTTAAAAAATGTGGAAGAAAAATAAGACTCGAAGTGCCAATTGCCAGTGCTCCTCCATTATGGGACGTATTACCACAACGGTTTTAGTCCATTTCCGGCGCATGTCCTGCCATTTTTCAGCAGGGTAATTTTAAAGGCATTACTGTCACCCTCAGGCTTTGGCTTTTGGCATCGGACGACTTGGTCCTTTGAGGGTGGCATCTTTCAAGTTTTCCACTGTACCTGCTTATCCCGTATAAGTCTTATCCAGTGGAAAGGTCTTTGACAAATTGTAATATATTATTCAGAATCGTAAAAGATTCCGTAGATACGTCATGGAACAATGGCGTCTCTTTTTGATACGATCAAAAGCAGATATTGCGTACAACTTACGTATCCAAGGCGAAAAAGTATCAATCTCTTAGCTGACGGATGAAAATTGATTTAGAGGCGAATCCATTAGCCAGGACGTGTCCTCTTTTGCCTAAGGGTTTACATGGTCGTCTGATAATCAATTTCGCTATTATTTGTTCAATACGAAAGTTTCACGGTCTGTTGAACTTTTTCGAAATATGACAGCTCTTCTATCGATATATTTATTCTACTAGAACGCATCTCCAGGGTGATATTTTTCTAATGCTGCACTGAAACGAAACTACCACCAGGAACACCCTGTGGTGTTGTTTGTCGACTGGATGACCTGAATTCGCCAAGGAGTCAAGCCGCATTCGATCAGGCTCAGTGGTCACGATTTCATAGTGGTTATCCTTTACCTTGAACGTAGATGTCGCTGACAATGCCAATTTTCCAATATCCATATTTTAAGAGGAAAGGAAAAGTTTCCCGAGCGGGAACCGAGCCACGTCATTTTTCACTAGAGACAACGACGTACCAACCCTCTTGTATAATATGGTACCAACATCCATACTGATAGGGATCAAGTCCAGATATTAGAAACGATCCGCTCGTCTAAAACATCGTAGTACAGTGGGAGCAAAAAGGATATGATTTTATGAAATCATAATGTACAGCGGTAAAATTTTATAATTAAAATGAAAATTTATTCAGTCATAAAACATATATTTTCCATAGGCATTACAATGCGCCTGTTATGTCTACACTAATCCTATGTAAGCTTATAATGTACTTTGATCGATTATATTGTGTATATGACTGTATATAATACATACGTATCTGATCGTATGTACCATATTATACGTTCCTCAGTTTGCCAACATGATTGAGGTGGACCAGAGGTAATTTGCAGGGCGCACAATGACTTATGTGCTTACTCACAAACCCACCAAATTGCAAGTTAACCCAACGATCCGTCTTGTAACAATAATCAAAGTGCTTAAATGGTACCATAAATTCCCTATGATTAGCCACAGCATAAGCTCCCGATAAAGATTTCAATACAAGACATTGATAGTTTGAGTTTGAATTATCCATTATTATCCCCGCCTTTATTGCACCTCCATACGCATAGAAATCTCTTTGGCGAAGCAAATGGCGTAGCTGCGACGAATATTCCGTGAAAATTCGAAAATACTTTCGAAACATAATTCCCGTGTCTCCCGCGCTTGTGTTTATTTACACTGAATTATAACCAGACTGTTTTATATTATATCTAACGACGCACCAAACCTAACCTTACACATTTTCTACCTAACCTCTGCCTATAGATCCGAACTGTTGCAGCATTGTTAAAAGTATGGTTAAACTTTCGCGTTGCCGAGCAGTATAAACTCGACACGACGTCCCAAGCCACGAGCCGTTACCGCCGTGGAATCGTGAAATTGTTCCCGAAGTTATTACGACTCCGGGGTTCTCCTTGTACCGAGAACTTAGGACGTACACAACGAAACATATATACATAACCTACAAGATCGAGGTTCGTCGTGTTACATTTATTAATTAACTTTGCCGGTACTTTGGAAAGTACGAAAGAGGTTGTGTTTTTCTCTTGTAATTCTCTTTTTTCCCTCTCGTCGCCGCAGTCCCACGTGATCGTGTAACTTTCACAGAAAATATTCTACATATATTTGTAATGAAGGAACGAGTAACAGACTGAGCGATGACAAATAGCACACAAGTTGGTACTATTGTCACGTTAAGGGTTCCTTTGCTATCCAGACATCCCACGTGCCAGTTACAACGTAGCTAGTACTTTGGCTGGTATGCCGTCGTATCTATATATTGTACGTATTCCGTGAGCGCAGACCAGTTTCCTCGGCTGTCTCGACACAGCTGCGCGCTTGGCTTACGCAGGAACCCTACAAAGGATGTTATTCAATATTGCGCATATTGTTTTGGATTAATGGAGGAACGAGCACTCTGTCGTTACACCAAGAACACCGAGTATAAAAATATGCACGTTATTCTTTCTCATGGAGAATCGGGAGACAGTGGTTTTCGTCAGATCCTATGCATTTTCTGACAAAGTAATAATAGCTCGAGAGGTTATGTTCGCAGTGTCTGTCAAAGAAAATTCGTATAGGCGTAACTCGATTGCCGTATAAGCATATCCAAAATGAAAGGAAGAATAAAATCGACTCTGAAGTCATTACAGGAATATTATTTCAGTAAGTAAGTAAATACCGCGCATATTAGTATCATGGCGTCCTTGAATTCCATTGCGTTCATAGGTTTAAATGAAAATCCCAATATGTCTCTCGTTATAGATATATACCCGTCTCTACCCTACTATATATCATTCAGGAACCTCGTACGATTCTTGGCGTGACATTGTCCTGGAATTCGAAGGCCATTCTACACGTTTACGTGCAAATATGTATATGCATTCTTATAGAAAGATTATTAAAAATTGAACGTGTCCAGGGATTGTTGGGCAAGTTGATATTCCATGTGCTATTAAGAGGCTAAATAATTACTTATAATCTGGTACTAAAATTACATTGTATCTAGATTAATTATATCAATGACATTAATGACCTAAGGAATTTACTGTATCGCGTGACTTGTTGCATCGAAAATGTGCACTTAATATATATGTATACGACTACGAAGCGTTATCAAGCTTAATACTGTTTTCACGAAACAAGGTTAATTTATCGTCGGGAGACAAGAAAGCTGACAATTTATCAGACGTCTCCTCGCGGAGTCGGGTCTTTAGCGACTATTTCATAATTAAGGGCGCTTATTGTGAAAGGGTCTTAAGGCTTCGTGGCACACCTAGAAGTTAAGCTGGGATCGTTGATCACAATTTGCTTTAAGGACAGAACGACCTTCGCTATACCATCTTTGCAACTACACGAGGTCGATAAATTTCATGGGAATCGCCTTGAGCATCATTGTAAAACTGGCACTGGACGTTAGATATGTCGTATATATATATATATATTTTTTTTGTTTAAGTAAAACGGATAGCAGCTTGAGCGCAAGTCCAGAACACTTAATCAGCTTGTAAAATATGTAGTAGTGTCAAGAGTGCCAGACTATGGGGATTTATAGAGCCCTTAGGGTGGATCATGGTTTTTCAAAAAGACGACGAATAATGGAATTTTTTATCACGTGCCGGCAAACAGAGAATTCCCAAGTATCCCATCTACATCCATGTGTATTATAACGTTTAACCGTAAGACCTATATCGGATACTTGGCCTTCTCGTAAAGAACAATATGACAAAAGGCCGGGAAACACTGACTCGGAGGAATCAGAGAATTCTTTTCGCGAATCTTCTGAAATCGTTTTCGCTGACAGCTGCAGTCTCAACGAAGAATTCCGATGGCGTCGGTCGATCTGTGAGAACTCTGTGCCAGAGAATTGTCGGGGGTTCAGCTGTTTGGGAAGTGTTGAAGAAGACGAGTTTATATGTGGCTATAATATCCAGTACAATATATACAATATATATATATGAGGGTGATCTGTTAGAAATGCGTATCGCATCCTATGAAAGGCGTGTATAACCAATGTTGTACATTATACACTGTATAAATAGTGATTTGCCTTAGTTGTTATTTTTATTGATCTTTGCGGCATCGTGGAAAATGTTGTTTGGCAACTATTTAATTTTTGACGAAAAAGTTTTGTAGGTTATAGTATGTTGATTTGCAGGTGTATGCCTATATATCGGATGTATATGGTTATAAAATTTAGTCCTGGATGGTCCACAGGGATAATAAAAATCTGCTTTACCACGAAGTTGCTAGCCAACGGGGAAGATAAATAGTATCGATTAAGTTTACCTCGAGAGCCTTAACGCGGCCGTGTATAAACTCACTCTTGTAAGCATGTTTCACTGAGGAGAAGTTCTTGCCCCGATCATCGAGCCGTGGGTGATTAACTTTCATCGGTAAAAGAAACTTTATGAACCTCGTCCTATAATAAATGCCACAGGGTATAATCACTTCGTTTAACGTTTAACGTTTAACGAACTCTAACGGCATTTTTAAATTTATTTTTCAATCTTAAATAGTCGCTGATTTGACTTATCGCTTAAATCCATCATGGCTGCCAGATTGAGCTTCGGTGCTTATTGCTTCTGGTTTTCCATTCAAAAACACATCACTCTTTGGGACACCCGTATATCACAGAGCGTGGTGATTGGCCAGTCAATGTGGCACGTCAGTTCCTCTGATAACCTATCGCTTTATCTCCGGGACGGTATCGATCTTGTTCGAGACAACGAAGCTGGCGGAAGGGCTTTGCTCTTTTTTTTTTACTGCGAAAACGGATCAATCGACCGCGAGTGGTTTTTCTGCAAAGACAGGAAAAATCCAATGCGAGATGAAGTTGATTGTAATTTTGTCGGAAATTCAGTTTCTGCTTTCTATTAAGCTATATAGGTATAGTCCAGGGTATAATTGATAAGCGAATTTCTTTTTTTTTTTCATATAATTGATAACGCAAAATTGACTTTTAATCGATAAAATGACTTTTAGTCCTACGAAAATAGGATATTGAAATTCTACCTACTTAAAACTACCCTTAACCCAATTTCAAGAAGACACAAAGGGTATTCGGCGATATCGAGCTTTGAGATGCGACCTAGTTACAATAACCTCACAGTCTCACCTTCTTTTACCAACCAACCCTTACTTACGGCTTCTTCCGTCGCCCTGCTGACCTTTCACCCAGTCGAATCACCCCTGGAAAAGGGATCAGATTTTCAACTACCCCTTCCACTTTCACCCATTAATATCTTTTTCTGACACCTCATACCTGACCTAATCACTTACGCGTACTCAGTCGATGAACTGCATATACTCTGTTTCTACCTATATGTACTCAACTCTGACTAACTTCGGTACAGTGTGAAGACTCCTTAACAAGGGAGGCACCCAGAAGCTTGATGAAGACAATTTTCGAAATTTCAAAGCACGAACTACCACTTTAGTAAACTTCCTAAGAACGATGGTGACGATGAATATTCTGAAGGTATCATTTATATTATCTTTTTGTACGAATATAAGTATATATTATTTGACAACATTTAAAATCCGCTACTATTATACGAAGCACGTACGTATAGATATCTATACATGAATAATATCAGTATCATATTCTTAGGTTGGTACGTGCATATCGACAGACTATAAACTTTATTACATCCCCTCGTAAACGTACACGCTCCAGCATTACGAGATCCAGTGAGACGTAAATGATGCCGATAATTACTGAACCCGAGGATGACCTCGGTGAACTATTTGAACGTAACATATTTATCTGAAAAATGAAAATTACCAATTCACTTATATTATATATATACTCATACCTGTTACCATTCAGTGCCATTAAGCCCAATAACACCAGTCTTTCGTCTGACAGTCAGGTTCCCACTGATCTTGCAACGTGGTCGGACAACCCTGTATCCTAAGACGTCATTGGATCCGACTCTAGGAAAATTTTTCATGAAAAAAAAGTACCAGTCTCATTCCCAAAAGAACGATTCAGGATCCAGTGTGAGCGATAAAAAAAAAGAAAAGTCCTGTAAGGATATCGAGGTTCAGCTGGCTCTTATCTGAGGATAATTGAATATCAGGGCGAAGGGACCGGAAGAGAGACAGAGAGATCGTCCACGTGGGAACCAGTACCACCAGACTATCAGACGTCTACTATAGTGATAATATAAGACGCTTCCAAGCTTGTTTGACTTATAGAAAATTAGATACCGGTCCCTCGTCTCATCTTACCCTGACAATGGCTACGCGAAGGAACGTCCAAAGGTGTTGTCCAAAGAAGCAGCCTGAGACTAGGGAAAAGTTAAACATCTACTCCGTAACTCTTTTCCTCTCTAAAAGCAATCAATTTCTCTACCGGCGTCATCCTTGTTGCTTCCCAAAGGTTCAAGGGGCTCCTTCGTCCGAACCATCGCTGGTTTACGCTTTGGTCTTCTCTCGTCGCAAATTCTCTCATCTCTCCCAGTTTACCTTGGAGCCACTGAATAATTTATTCTCACCCCGTACCCGCTCTGCCATTCGTTTCTGCCTGCATACTTGGAACAGCCACGATCATCCCTTATCCCACATATCCCCACGCCAGGGGATGATCTACCAATGCATCTGTTACTACTGATAACACTTCGGCTCACAGTACCTCCCTTTTTTTTCTTCTTTTCTGTAACTCGTTGACCTAGAAATGCCATTGATTGGGAATGATTAGACACAACATTTTTGCTTGGCTGATCTTGGCATATTCTGGGCACGAGGAAGAGGCTGCTGAATGGAGTTCATATTTTTTTTTATTTTTCAGCGGTCGCTCTGGGTTATACCAGAGAATTGTCAGGGACACAAACCACTGTGTTGACAAAATGCTCGATTACTCTTGCATCAAAGGGCATGTTGATGGATGGACCTTTTTTTAATATATCGATCCTATAAATCATGGGATTTCGATCGATTGACGTATTTAATTAAAATTTGCGATGTCTACCGTGTAATTCGATCTTTTCAACTTTATTCTCGCATCAGGAAGATATTAGGGGTCGCCGCGAGCGGAATTGAAAATCTGCAGGTCATTCTGGGAGGAACGAGTGCCACTTGAAATACTGAATAATTTATCTCGCAATATACGTAAGTAGCATCAATAATAGATCTTATCCTTGATCTATTATAGGACCCTGTAATCCAGGCATATCCTATTTACTGTAATTGCTACACGATAAGACACAATTAAGAAGTCCAATCAAGACTCCATATAAATGCATACAATTTACGTATACGTTATTCGCCATTGAAATTGTAAATTATAATCACTACAGGTTAGGTCGGGTTGTTTTTAATATAAGAAAAGTATGTTCGTAATAATAATAACAGCATGTGATAACGACCTCATTAATTTCATACGGCTTCTTACGCGTTGTATTACCTAGTAAATTACTTTTTAACCGATTACAATGATCTGGTACGCATACCCATCCTGACTGTCGATGCAAAAATATCAAATGTCAAAGTAGGTATTTTCACTTTTTTTTTTTTTTTTTGAGAAAATTTAAAATATTTTTTTGAGCGTCACTGAAATTACGCAATGCTCCGTGCCCTGAACCTAATAAGAATTATGATCAATTTATCTATATCCTGTGTATGGTACAAGTGGGTAGAAACAGATGCTGCAAGGTCTTGTACCGGTCCATGAATCTTGGTACGACGCGATGATCATCAAATTGCATTTTGGTGGTCGCGCAATTGCTGTATCTTAGATGCAAGACGCTACCAAGGGAGGTTGCAAGATCCGTAGATACAGATATCTGCAGGGTAGACATTGCCAGAAGGGAAGGGGATGGTTTCGGTGGCTGCACAGGAGGTGGCAGCGGGGGGTGACTTTGTGGTTGCCGAATACTGACCGGATGTTGGGTAGAATGGGGTCTGCATATTACAGCATATTGGCACTCGCTCGACCTCGACTCGATTCTGTACCGAATATCCGATAATAATAAGTGGCTGCCACTCAGAACTACCCCCTGTACCAACCCTTGGACAGTCTACTATCAACTTTTCCATAATATTGTTCCACGTATTCGCATTAATTTTTTTTTTTGAAATTCCAAAAACTCGCCCCTCTTTATTCAACATCATCCACCCTCCCTTCCGCATCTCTAAATATCATTCACTAAAGCGAATCAAATGTAACTTTACTTGCAATTACCAATCCCGTCGAAGATTACAATGTTTACCGAAATAAATAAGGGATGAAATTTTTTTATTTTATCCAACAAACCTCAAGATGACGCGAGAGCCTCGTGTAAGGGTAACGAGAAAATAAAGAGTGGTAGAAAAATAAATGATGAATTATGTGTACCACTATCCACCCTTCTGTGCAATCGGTCGGTAATGATCGGCTGACTTACCGACTGTAGGTATTAGGCCGATTCCTCTGAGAGAAAAAATTATTATTATTAGACAAAAAAAACTTTTCTTTCGCTCCGTTGATTTACCCGAAGTATTTCTGTCTTTTTTTGAAATTTTTATTCACTAATCTCCATATCACAATCAGCTTTTTTACTGTACGCTGAAATTCCGACTCGTACGATATAGGGAGATGCATATGCAATAGGGTAACGAATCAGCGAAATCGTTACGTTTGCAATTTTATCAGCCGATACATCCCTGTGGGAATATATTCGTCTGCATTGTTTCGGCTACCTACTCGTCTCTCTAAAAGTAAATTAAAAAAAAAATGTTGAACAGTCGTTATATTAATCTAAGTGGTTTTTATCCACTGAGAAGCCAGATGATATACGACCGAGTAACTTGGACATATTTTTGGTCCCTTTTTGCTTCCAGACTGAGAACTGAAGGATCAAGACGGAAGAAGTACGAGGAGAAATGAGGCGGACGTGACGTCACAATGACATCATGAAGAGTCTGGTGGGGATCATGTGGATAGTGTTGGTGCTCATATCAGGTACGTGAAATAAATACGCAGTGGCCTTTTTTTTCTGTAGCCTTTGAACAAAGTCGCGCATCGAAGTGCACCTAAGTTAAATGGACATTTAACACATGAACATTTGGATCTCCGGGAACTCATATCTATGCAGGATTCATCCGAGTGATAAACGTTTCCGCTTGTTCTTCTTTTCTTAAACTTTCCAAATCCCCCCATAAAGTACGTAACTTCCAGACGGGATACCGTTTTCCTTCTTGTGGCTTCCGGAAAGAAATCAGATTCGATGTCAATCGGCACCAATCGCGATTGTCCCTCTTCTTGGGACTATACGTCTTCTGGTGGTGGGCGTCGAATAATCATTTGTCTTGGAGAAAATTTCACGGCACAAGATCATTCCACGGGAATCGAGGAACGGTCATTGTAATAAGGATTTCTTGGTAAAGTCGTTTTTTATGCCTCTCGCGCAACGCAGGTCACGTATCTGATTCAGCTTTATAGCTCTGAGTGTGTATATATATATATATACTCGGAGCCGATACCGTACGCCTTTATACGAGAATGGTTTTTCAATGGCTTAAGATACGGCTGAGAGAGAGGCAGGGGGGGGGGTGGAGAAAGAAAGGAGCTTTAAGCGATACAAATTTCAAGAACTTGAGGAGACCCTGTGTTAAGTCGTTAAAGAAATCTGCACGAGGTGGTATAGATCAGTATGATTGGGCACGTTCTCGATTAACTTTACAAACAAAATAATATCATTCATTTTAAATATACTTGAATCGCAAGGTTTAAATATATAAATTATATATGCTAATGTATTATAATATATAGTATATTTTATGGACCCCGTATACTCTTTAATGCTATAATTTTTATGCCATAGATTGTACCCAGATACCTGAACCTCGGTAACATTTCAAAAGCGCCTGTATAAGTCTTGTTGATGCTTCGCATTATTTGCTTTTACACGCTTCGAGTTAGGTAACACCGAATCAATTTCCTCGAACAAACAGAAGAACGGTCCATTACTAATCGGAGTGTACCTAGAGTCAATTGCGCGGTAGATGACTTTGCGCAAGTCGTAGAGCAAAGTATTCTTGCTCATTCGGTGTCAGAGATCGGTACGAAAATTTATGAATAAATGGGAACATCCGTTCCAAAGACGGGTCGCGGCATCCGCCGAGATTATTCAGAATATACAGCAGGACAGTTGGCAGAAAAATCTTCGAACAGTCACAGAATTCTTTTCCCGTTGGAGAGAGATAATTTTCGTTTGACAACAGGCTAAACAATGGCCGCGTTCGTTTTTTCTTGTATCTGTCTAACCGAAATTTTTTAAGCAAATTACTCCTGTTGTAAGTACATACATACAACAGATAAAAAATGCTAGGAGTAATCGAAGCAGTAAGGATGATACATACAATAAAAAAAAGCACTTTGAATTTGACTTTACTTTAATTTCAAACTCGAAATTTACCGACTCGCAAACTCATTGAATTTGTTACACTGACTTGACTAATAAACCAACCCTCTTTGATATTCAGGATCCACGTTCTGGCTCGAAACCTTAATAATTATTCTTTTGAACAATTCCCACAGAGATTGAACACCCTTGAGCAATTATATTCATATCAATTATCAGTGGTTCGTCTAATACAATTTGTCTATAAATAATCCACTTGTCGTATGCCATTGTTGTCGTCATCAAGGGACAAGGCCATCTATTAATTTAAAAGATCCTTCAGGTATCCTCGAGATGGTTCGATCTATCTTATTTTCATCCGTCAATGTTCAACGATTCGCAGTTCACAGTTCCTTACTTCTTGCCATTCGTGCAAGTTCCTCTGTTCCTCTGATCTAAGGATCCTGTCGAGAATACCACCAGGGTACCCTCTTTCACTTAATAACTCAAACAGTGACTCGTTCCCATACGTATAGGGGTCTTGATGCTCCTCAAGTGCTTAGTTAAGATGTTTACCGTTCACGATGTGATCGATGTGATCGACTCTTACATCTTGGATGACGGTCAATGAGGACTTCAGTCATTACCCACTGTTTCTCTTTTGCCTGATCGAGTCTCACATCTTGAATCAAGTGGTCAGCGAAGACTTCAGTGAACCAGCCACACCCGAAGGCAAGCACCGGAAGACGGAGATCATACGTAGAAATAACATGGTAGAATATTCTGGGTTTAAAATGCCATTGCTATATTCTATGCTTCATTCTCATTCCATTCATCCTGCCACTGCTACTTCCTGCCAATGAATTGCCATGTCGAGACCCATAGCCGCTGGGTGGTCCTTGCCGTAGGATGGGGTACTTGGCTCTGCTTACAAGCTGTAAACTGTAACAGTCTAAATAACACGAGAGCACTGAACAACCAATAGACAAAATTACTAACCTTTTCAGCAATCGCCATATTGGATGCTGAAGCGTTGCGTCACTCGTACCGTGATCGTACTTGGTTCTTTTATTAATCCAAAGCTCACAGCGTCTATCCGTAACGTTGCTGATGTTTAATGGTAATCAATACTTATCAGTTTAATATGTTCTAGGATGCTCAGGAAATCCAGACGCAAAGCGACTCTACGACGACCTCCTGTCGAACTACAACAAGCTGGTTCGACCAGTGGTCAACGTCACAGACGCCCTCACCGTTAAGATCAAGCTCAAACTTTCTCAACTCATCGACGTGGTACGTGAGAAGCTTTGAGATTCATGAGCGAGAAGAGTGAAGTGAAGAAAATATTTTTCTTTTAAATTGACATAAGACACTCTTCTCAGATCCTTCATTTCTATTACTCATGTTTTATCCATTTATAAATTTACCCAATGTTTTTGTAATTTCTTTTCTGGCATTTTCACAGAATCTGAAGAACCAGATCATGACGACGAACCTCTGGGTCGAACAGGTGATTATCTCCATAGGGATAAACGAGCGGCTACTTAACGTCACGAGCGTCTAGGATCGTTCTAATGGTTACCAAAGGCAATTAATTACACTCAGTGGCAAACGTTCGTTAGGATACCAAGGATCCCTTCGTGTTTCTGCCCATTTCTTAGACGTCCATTAGCAAGACAAGGAATAGTTAAGAAATAGAAGAATCTGGATGCACGTCCGTTGAAAGCGAATGGTCGAATCTTTAACTGAAAAACAAAAAATGTATCAGTTTACCCATTAATTGTACAATTTCAAAACTTACTGTCGCCATTTTTTTTTATCCAATCGACCATATTAACGTATAGGAACGAATGCATTGTCAACGTGTTCTTTAGTACACATTGGGTTTCCTTTATCGAGAAATCCAGGGAGTCCGTGAACGTGCTGAATATTTTTGTTTCGCTTATATAACCGGCAACGATGGGAATGCATTCGTACAGTCGCTGACTGCACACTGGGTACGTACGTAAGTCCGATTCACATATACGCTCGCAGGGACAAAGATACACTTTAGTCGAAAGCTATAAAATAACTTCAGCGAACCGTGCAACCCGCTTTTGGCTAGTGGATTATGTAAAATATGGATACTAGAAACTCATAGAGAAACTCGTTTAACCCCAGTAGCATAGACGCTGTATAAGACAATGAATGAACCTCGACCTCCTTTGTGCGTTTTCCTGTCAAACTAAAGGATAACGTCCGTGGGGAGTCGACGTGGCGATTCACGATGCGAAACGAGCTTTACGATACAAGTTGTAACCTTAAATGGTACAGTTTAATTGAAAAATTGGATATACACACAAGTGCGGACTGATAATTCAATTGTAAGCGAGTATGCAGAATAATGGCAGCTGATGTAGGTACTACGTGATTCTTAATAGCTCTAGAAATTGATTATTTTCATTTGACTCGAGAATTGAACTTATTATCTGCAATTAAACTAGGTCGATTGCCTATTAAATCAAATGGTAAAATTAACCTTATCTAACGTATGTATTATCTTCTTATTTTTCTCTTAATTCAACGCTTGAATCTTTTGAAGGTAGCAATTCAAGGTTTGATCCATGAGTTCCACTCCTGGCCACTCATCTCGCTCTTAGTACTCTTGTTTGTTCCGATAAGTGCTTGCATACTGTCTACCCTTCGCTCCAGAAGCAAACATCAAATATTAGAAGTGAACGCGCTAAAAGCCACGAGTATCGCTGTCCACGCATACATTATCAGGATAAACGATTCGCCTGCTTAGAAAATGCGGACGAGAAATTCAAAAGTAAAAATAACAGACTGCGGTCCTGCGGCTAGGATATATCTTACTCGTGATATTATACAGCCGCGATTACAGCTTTGCCTTCATTAATTTTTCATGGCCAGATATTATACACGTATAAGCGTCGCTCAGCGCAGCCATTACAGTAGGTCTTAACGTTATTAGAGATTCCATGGCTCTTAATACCCGTGGTGTCCACTTTTACTGAATGGCAGCCAACAATGTCCAGGTTGTATATAGAAATAATATCTCAATGACAATTTGGCACGTTGGTAACCTTGCAGGAGTCTACGAAACCAGCTAGAATCTGAGATCCCGTTCCTTTCCTTTCAGTCGTGGTACGATTACAAGCTGAAGTGGGATCCTAAGGAGTATGGTGGCGTGGAGATGCTTCACGTACCATCCGATCATATATGGAGGCCCGATATAGTTTTGTACAACAAGTAAGTCCTCTGTTTAGTCCTGCGAACCTGCAATTTTTATATATTTCATTTGAAACTGCTCGATTGTACTTATGGAAATTTAATAATATTTTCAGTGCCGACGGGAACTTTGAGGTTACCTTGGCCACCAAAGCGACCCTTAACTATACTGGAAGGGTAGAGTGGAAACCACCGGCTATCTACAAGTCTTCCTGTGAAATTGACGTCGAGTACTTTCCCTTCGACGAGCAGACGTGCGTCATGAAATTCGGATCCTGGACCTACGACGGCTTCCAGGTACAGCCGTTGTATTATAAAATATAATTGGTAACAAGCGGTATCAAAGCAATTACGATATCTAATAGATAATATATCTATAACAGCTTGACGTATCAATTCGTTTCAATTACTAGGCGCCATTACACGCGGCAATCTGAAGTCGATCGAAAACCCTGAAACTTTGAATTATGGCGAAATTAAAGCTGAACGGAAATAGCCAACGTTTCCCAGTTTATCAGTGAAAGCTCAGAGAGGAAAAGGCAATCATAGATATATATATATATATAATTTTTACTGAGGATTTTTCTTACTATGACTGAGTGGCTAAAGCTTGATGGTATCTAATGGTAAAATCGTTTACTTATATATATAAGCAAAACTGACGTTTTGCTAATCCACTGATTTCCATCATTCAGTTATTCCTATTTGCATTGCAAATTACGGTATCGCAGCTACTGAAGCGATCTTTGAATTATGTAATAGCAGCATCCAGGGGCTACGCGGATTCTGAGGAATATCGAAATACCAACGGACGGCTTTTCCGCGATTTATAAATCATCTCTCGTTTCCGAAACTCGGCCGCTGTGAGTCTACCTTTACGTAGAGGATGCATTATGCATATTGTGATTAGGGAGGACAAGCAAACCTCGTAATGCACTCGTTGCATTTTAGTCTTGGCTACGTTAAAGTATCCCATGCTCTTTTTCCTATCTTGTAAAATTATAATGTACAAGCGTCCGAAATATTCAGGGCAGTGTCGTTAGGATTTGACGAATTTTATAAAACCTGAGAAAAAAAAAGTATTCTTTATTGTGATACAGCCTTAACGCATACCAATAAGATTTTTATCAACCAACTCAAAAATCTTAGCAGAATTTCTTTGGCCTTTTTTAGACATTTTTCAGTACTAAAAAAATGTCCATTCAAACTTATACACATTGCATGTAGTTCATCCGCAAAAGTATTTTCTGTAAAGATAAACAGTTTCACTTACCCATTTATACGTGCATTAAAGTATCCTCACAGTTTTATATTGGATCGATCGAGCTCTGTAGTTTTATTGTGACTCGTGCAGTTCTTCATGGGCAATGACCATTTTTTCAAATGGCCAACTTAGCCAGACTGTTTTATATCCCACTTTGTCTCGTATTATATAATTTAATTGTATCATACAATTTGGCCACAGAGATTTCCCTGATGTATCTGAAAAACAAATATCCAATTTATTTACATATTTATCTGACAATTCGAACAAGGAATGTTATTAATTTAATTGGAGCCGAAAGTCCCTGCTATTCGATACTCTAAAAAGGAGGGTGTGTTGTTGGGTTGGCTTTGTCAAATATCCAGCCACCTGGGGTAGCAACCCCTAAACGAATTTTCTCGACTAGAGTACCTACTATCCGTGAGGGTTAAAACCGCACAGTGTCTGGTTTACCTATAGGTATAAGCACGAATCCGTTTAGTGGTTACGTGACTTGTGTACCAGACGCGATTCATTTCACTTTTGGGTAAGAAGATACTTTATCGATTGAAAAGAGTGTATATGTATAATATACATATTAGGAAATGAATATCTTAATAATAAAAGTCAAGAGGGAAAGCCCGTTGATATTTAAAAGAAAAATTCAATGGAAATTCCATAGTTACGATTGGACAGCATCGAGCTGGAAAATCGATGTGAAAATCGCATCCGTCCTGCTTCAGGTTGACCTCAGGCACATCGACGAAGTCCAGGGGAGCAACGTAGTGGAAATTGGCGTGGACTTGTCGGAATTTTACACATCCGTGGAGTGGGACATACTCGAGGTTCCTGCCGTAAGGTAAATCGCATTTAACGCTATTACAACTGAATGCTCAATCCAATGGCGATACGAGGAATCTTTGGCAGATAATTGGAAGCACAAAAAAGGGAGGAAAGACTGTTCACAGTATAAAGAGAGGTAACACTGTGTAATATATAAATAAATAAGTAACAAGAAACAGTGTCTTCCTCAGGCAAAATTTATAAACATAAAGAATAATTATAATTATTATTAGCCAAGTCAGCTTATTCGGTTTTACCTCTTTTTACATTTAATACGCGACGCTGTACGCCATATACATACTTTCTATATGGAGGTTCACTGTCCTTACTGAAAGTCGACGCAGTTTCTAACTTGCGATTCTTTTTGCAGGAATGAAAAGTTTTATACGTGCTGCGACGAGCCCTATCTGGACATCACGTTCAATATTACCATGAGAAGGAAGACCCTTTTCTACACAGTTAATCTCATAATACCCTGTATGGGAATATCCTTCCTCACAGTCCTGGTCTTCTACCTGCCGAGCGACAGCGGGGAAAAGGTTAGCTGGTCACTTGATCTATATCCACTTCTTCCTGCATATATTAAAAAAAAAGAAGACTTCATACTTGTCATGTAAAATACTTTTGCAGATGATTGTATAAATTTTAGGTCTAGATTATACAAAGTTACTCTACTGTGATTTTTTTCTAAAGGAGCCTGTACAAGGTACAGTCACTTACTGAACTACTTAACCCACACGTCATAATGTACCATACAATACTTAAGGGACGGACTGCAACTTTCGGATCGATTTTTGTACAATGAGTCGACATCTCTCGACCTTAGTTACATCGACTCTCGACCTCAAAACAATATCCCGAGTGGTCGGTACTTAGTATATAATTCAGTCCTCCAGCCTCTCTGTCCTGCATCTTCGGTTTAGAGAAGGTCAGGAGTCACATGGTAGCCGCTTACATCCCATTGTCTTCACAGTCTCTGAACTTCCTAGTCTTGGCTATGGTAGATCGATGTGACCTGTCAAACAATACCCTCTCCAATCGGACAACCTATATGTATATATCAGATATGTAATCGGAACTGCAAAAGTCCCGTGAAATGGCAGTCCCTTTCCTCGACGTATTCAGACCGAGATAATCCGATTTCACAGTGATTTTGTCCAAAGACCCTTTTCACGGTATCGCACCCGGCTCTTTTATTAAACGTTCGTGTAGCTGGAAGAGGGGGCTTTATTTTTGTAATGCTTTCAAAAAATCAGCATACGTGAAATCACCTTGTTTGCATCATCCACAATTCACAGGTCAGCCTATCCATTTCGATTCTACTGTCGCTGACTGTGTTCTTCCTTCTGCTGGCTGAAATTATTCCACCCACGTCCTTAGTGGTACCGCTTCTTGGCAAGTTCGTCCTCTTCACCATGATCCTGGATACGTTTAGGTAAAAAAAAGATTGGATCTTTACGTAACAGTGATACTGTTATACATTATTACATAGGTAATTAATACCTCATTATATCCTGTTCCAGCATATGTGTAACTGTGGTAGTTCTCAACGTGCACTTCCGTTCGCCACAGACCCACGTAATGGCGCCGTGGGTACGTCGCGTTTTTATTCACGTTCTACCAAGACTACTTGTAATGCGCAGGTAAAGTATAATGGAACCGGATTCACTAACCATGGATGGTTGTTTGTAAACAAAAATTAATCATTTACCTATTTATCAATGCGCAGGCCGCAATACCAAATAGACAAACGCAGTATGGTTGGCCATCATAGTCATAGAGTTATGGTGAGAACGTGTAATGGACTCGAATTACGAGATCCATCACTGTTCGTCGAAGCATCAGCATCTGAGCTGGTCGAGTCCTCCGTTCTATTTCCAAGTCTTGATTCTCGAGATGAATTAAATCCCCGGTAGGTTTATACTGCAACAAACACATATATATATATTGATAAACTGATAAGTATAGCTACAGTTATTTCCTAGCTTCAATATTACTCACTTCCACTTATTAATCCTAGGGAATTAGAGGCCGTTAATCTAGGGAGTTCCTGCCGGATCCATGGTTCTCCAGCTGCCCCAGCACAGCCTCAGGAACTTCCAACTCAGGAGAGCGTCGACGCTCTTTGCAACAGTCTCCATCACTGGCATCACTGCCCAGAACTGTACAAGGCAATCGAGGGCATCCGGTTCATCGCTGATCACACAAAGAGGGAAGAAGACTCCACTAGGGTACGTAGTCGACACTCAAGGAAGTTGCCG
Source organism: Cephus cinctus (assembly GCF_000341935.2). Classification (NCBI taxonomy): domain Eukaryota; kingdom Metazoa; phylum Arthropoda; class Insecta; order Hymenoptera; family Cephidae; genus Cephus; species Cephus cinctus. The sequence continues at coordinate 385,563 of NW_014333756.1, read as the reverse complement.
ATATGGTATCAACTTGGAATTGGGATGCTGATCCTCATAATTAACGTCCAACAGGTGAAGGAAGATTGGAAGTACGTAGCAATGGTTCTGGACAGATTGTTCCTATGGATCTTCACTCTTGCTGTGGTCGTCGGTACAGCTGGCATCATCCTTCAGGCACCGACTCTCTACGACGATCGTATACCGATTGACGTTCGGCTCTCTGAAATTGCCACCACCACTGCCAAACCACACATCGTTACGAGTCTCTGAGGCATAGCTATCATTTCATAGTCTTCGAAGAGTCACAATGTTAGCTGAACGATCGAAATAACAAAGTCTCGACGAGTCTTCGATTCTATTTTTCATTATTGAAAAACCATTCGAAGAATCGTGCTCTGGCTGTTGTCACCAGATTGAACGAGGGTTCCAGCGAAGTTAATTTTTTTTTGTCCGAGCAACCTCATCGCTCACAAGCCTAATTCGTAAGCGCGGGCCTAATGCTCTCTATGTGCGTCAAGGTATATCAGATAATACAAGAGAGCGTTGACGGAAATCACGTGGAAACCTGAAACATTAATTCCCGTGATATCCGGCGCAGAAATGGTCTCCCCGTTGTTAACTACCCGTGTCACAAAGTGGACCCTGGACAACAACGTTTTATCTAAATGAGGAAAACTTGTTAGCGAAAATGCCCAAAATTAGAAATAATAGATTACTCTTTAAATTAATACATTAAATAACGCTTTTTATTTTTTAATAGAACGATGGTACAGAAATAGTTCATTTCAGAATTAGTTATTTAGACTGGCTCTATGACGTTTCTTGTATTTCAGAGAATCTCTAGCGGAATGTAGAGTTGGGTCAAGTTCAGGACGGATGATGACGTTTCCATCAGTGGCATTCCTCTATATGCATACATGAACTTGAAGGGGACCACTTTGTCGCGTGTAGCTAGTACGAATATATGAAACTTAATGTTGCCTGTTGCAGACTCAGGAAGAAAATCATTTGTTTCTCAACTCTACATCGAGCCTGTGGCAAAGGGGCCATATTTTCACTGGAAAGACACGCGTTGTCTCTCTCATACAATGAAATTCTAAATATCTGCATCGATATGGCGCAGAGGGTCGCGCCTGAAATAGCCGACCCAACTTTTATTGCTCATATATGTTTGTAATAAGACGACATTCGTAACTGTATTTGTTCTATTACCAGTGAATATAACGATCGATATTTATTAAAAAGAAATTTTAAACATGAGCGTGTATGGAAGGATACTTATGTTTTACACAGTATCTCGAGTTATATTGCTTCGTTCTTTTGTTACGGTCTTCCGTAAAGTTTGAGATTTTATTTTCTTACTAGAAAAATATTAGATATTAGTTATTCTCAAATCTTACAATTGGTATACAGTCAGTGTGGAAAATATGAGTGGTCACTGTCAATTGACAGTCACCGAGACAATGTCCTTTCCTAAATTCCTCTTGGCTTGCTTGCAAACAAATTCATTTTTCTTGTTAAAGTAATTGACAATACTGTCTGTTTGTAATAAAGAGTTATAAACGATCCTTAATGACTCTATAAAAAAAAAAATCTGTTTTCCATTATCATCGATCCCTATCGTATTTTCGCTCTGTTTATCTACGATGATGTCACTTTCTCCAGAAAAAAAATTATTCACTCGGAATTTCGAATCTGTTGCTAAATACCGCACAACGTTCATGCGTTCAGTTTTGATATGAAAATGAATGTTACCGTATCAACTCTGTGTAATGGCAGCCATGATGGTAAAGAACAAAAATTATTTCCATTTGCGAGGCCAAAAATATTGTATCGATGACTGATGAAAACTTGGTGAGAAATGAGGAAGACAAACGTGGGGGAAAAAGTTGACGGTTTCGTAAAAATCGTCAGCGTACTATTAAAGTCAAAGATTCGTTAAAAATGATGTAATATAATTTTGTTGTTTCATAAAAGTTTACGTATTAAGAAATCGTTATTCCTTTTTGTCCAAATTTCTATATTGCGTGAAAGCAGCTGAGTATGAGAATAATTAAGAAAAAACAATTATATGTTACGGAAGTAAGCACAGTGATAGTTACCTAATATAAAATAACATTTAACGATACTACATTTAAAAAAGAAGGTGAAGAGAAAAATAAAAATAACAATTATTCAAACGATTAACATAACAATGGCATGATATTTTGTGAGTGTGTGTGTGCGTGTGTGTGTATGTCTCGATTAAAACTTACGTTCTCAACTAACCCTGTCTTCATTCATAAGAGATAATAACTATAACAGTTATCTTCGAATGGGAGAAAGGAATTTTATAAAGGTGTTAAATTTTTATGGATCACATTTTTATAAGAGATTTATTCGGCGCAATTCGCTGATATTGAGAAAAAAGGAAAAAATCGTCTTCGCGCTACGTTACACAAAACGTAAGAGCTTAATTAACCTGCCATATTCAATTTCTACGAGATCAGAATCCAATTACGTTCATTGGTCTTTGCCAGAATTGGCTAATTGTATTAGAAATATATGAATGTATGCTAAAAGTTCCGTGTTTAAAGTATATAAATATACAATAATTGACAGTGTGACAAGCATAACTATATTTCGCTTCGAGAACGAAGCGAAGTTAGCCAGTTCTGATCTTAAACCATGTATTCAAATCTGATCTTAAACCTATCTCAAAATTTATTTGGTTTGTTAATTTTTTTTTCTTTTCTTTTAAACACAACGTCTGCGATATTCGAGAGTGTCTAAATATATTGGATAGGTATATTCAGCATTTTTTAATAGTAGTATACATTATTAATAGTAGAAAAGCCTTCTTGCAGCAGCAGCACGTTTCCCTTCCATTTGAGTGGAGGAATATATAATACCAGATGCCTGAATATTTTATATAGTTGCTAAACAACCCAACGAGAGTGACAGTAACGTATTATTCGTATATTAAACACCAGAGTTGATAATTGAAAGAGAGTTTTTGGCGCAAATCACCTTTATAGAAACCTTTCCTTCGGTATAATAACAATAACGTGGTTACGGTCTGTGCAAATGTCGAGATATCGTGTAAACGATATAGTGAATGTTATTGAAAGATATAAATATATGCATATATGCGATATAGGGTAATTAGTTTAAGTGAGAGCAGGATATGTTACCGTGTCATTACTGTATGCATGTCCTAACATATCTGAGTGAACGTCCGCCATTTAAAAAGAAACATCAATGAAAAGAACAACCATTAACGCCAAACTCCGTTTTCACATCCGATTTCGAAAATTATCATTGTTTCTTAAATTTTCTCACGTAAAAGAAAGATTTGCTAATTAAAATGTACGACTACAGTTTCACTTTTACATGCAGCATATTATCAGTTTCTGATTGTTACATTGAATCAGGTAGTACAACATAATTCGTATATCCTTTAGTTGGTATTATTCATGTTGTACGAGCACTTATGGGGCCTTGTATTATATTTTTCATTGAGACGGTACGTACCTTTTGAAAAAATGCAGAATAATTTTCCTTTAATTCATTTCTCTTCTTATTCTACAACGGAAAACTCAAATTTTTGCGGGGCAATTTTTTCCCACAAAGTACAAATGTGAGCGAGAACCGGTATCCATAATTCTTGCTAAATGCTATAGCCTGGTTGAAAGTTAAAGAGTAACATCGTGCGAAAACTTTTTGTGACTAATTATTAAAATCTGAAGGACCCTTCTTTACGAATGAGTAAAAGTACGTTTTGCAGAATCAATACAACACTAACATTGCCATCTCGAAGCTTCTTAGGAAATAGAAAAGGTAAAATAGTTTCGTTGCTCAAAGTTGCGCAATAACGTGACCCGCTCATATATTGTATGTTCTCTAATTAACTGCCATAGCTAAATGTACCATCCCCCATTTTAAACGAATTACTGAACACTGAGAACGAGTTTTTAGTAAAGTCAAAGAACGTTTGCCTTGATAAAAGGAGAGTAAAGACCTTCGGAGGGAAATTTACAATTTATATACTGTTCACGCTGAGTCGGAAGCAAATTTATTTATTCGCAAGGCATTTAAGTTTCTCGAACAGAATTCACGTCACTTGACGAATTAATAGTTAAATGCATGTAATTAATTTGCTTCTGGTTCATCGAGACTTTCGTGCTGTCTGAAAGACATTGATTCAACGAACAGATTCACACTGTATCTATATGCTACCGTACTGGTAATTAACGTTAAATGTTTGAAGTTAAACTGATATTTAACAGAAAAACGTTATAAAATTGCGTTTCTAAATACCCGCCCTAATAAAATACGCATCGTGGTTAATCCAACCTTGTTGGGGCATCTAGCTAATTGCCATTTCTTTTGAATGGATTATCTAGATTTTAGGAGAGCAATTAGCAAGATACCCCATTCAATTATAAACGTGTAAACAATGATGAAACTTTCTACATAACAGCTGTATATCTATAAAATTGATGAATAAACTTGATTTTTGTAAAAAAAAAGAAAGAAGTAGATATGTTCTATATATTGTGAGCATATATTTTCATATTAGGAACATGACCTACCATTACGTGTAAGGGACAAAAACATTTACATAGAAACAATGGTTCAACATAGTTTTATTAGTATATGTTTTTGAAATGCGCAAGATTATAAATATAAAAACAATTACTTATTTACTGGCGACTGACTTTACTTATGAAATTCAAATATTTGGTCTGTTGGATATTTGCTAATGGCAGCAAAAAGCGCTAAGTGCACATCTCTCATGTTATCAAAGGACTAAAAAAGTTAAATATTTACATAAAAAGAATGGAGGTTTGTTAAAATACAAACTTACATGGAATTTCTTAAACTACAATGCTTAAAGCACATCACAGGCATCACAAATCAAAGGGACAGGAATCAGTGTGATAAAGCAAAAGAAACTAAAAGGGATCCTTATACTTTTCTGGGATAATGTGCATTTCAATCAAAAATTAGTTATGTATCCAGACTTTAAAACAACTGAGTGGAGACTCTCCTTAAGCAATGTTATGCAAATTCTATAGAGCTCTTTTATGAGGATAATACTGCATCTTAAGCATGCGGCCGAATTCTTGGAATTTGTGTAACTGATTATGTTAACATAGAATCATTTATGAATGACTTTCATGAATGAATTATTCACTTGTTATTTCTTTAATTTCCTCTTCGTTATTAGCTGTTTCCGTTTGCGTCTTATTTTGCTTTGCTTGTCGCATTCTTCTTATTTTCTTTTTCATTGCTATTGCACCTACAACGCAAAGTAAAAAATGTCATTGGTTTATCAGTAATATTATTGTTGAAATACTTACAAAGTAAAGTTCGCCAAAATTCAATCTTTTTCGGCGTTTTCGTACTACTTCTGTTACTGTGAAACAGGATTATGCATTAATGAAATCCACAAACTTAATAGAAATTAATTGAATTACTAAATATTCACTTCTTCAATGAGTCTCTATGTCTCTTTCGGATTCGTGCTAATTCAAGAGCTTCTGGAGTAGGTGGCAAAAAGAGGCACGCTTCAAGCCAATGACTAGAATTAAAATTTCCCAACAATTTCACCCACACCTGTAATAATAGGAATTCATATAGTAGAGTGTTCTAAACAAATAAGCGACCATTTACCTACTGAGTTTAAACATTCTGAAATGTACCACATCCACAGATATAATTGTAAAGGTATGTTATTATTCTCTCTCAATGAATCAGGCACAAAGCATGTATATACATATATCCTGGAAAGTAAGTATCTAGTTTAATAACTATTTCTAGTAATACAATTATTCTTGTACTGACCAATTAAGGCAGTAGCACAGGAACAATGTTTTAGTAACAAGTTTTCCAAATTTGGTTTGCCAAAGAGAGAGCGAGATACGACAAATCTCAACGAGCAATGTATTAATGGTTTTGTAGAATAAAATGTTAATAATTATTGGACACCATCTGTAAAGGTAATAGTTTTAATAGTTACATAGTATTAGAAATAAAGAAAATGGAAAGATAAGCTCAAGATATTTACTTGTGTTGATGAGAATTTATGATCAATAGAGCAAATAACAGATCAGTCCAGCCCTTCAACCATGAACCGCGACAGAAAATTTTTATTCCTGCATGATGTAAATAAAAACTTTTATGTAAAATAAGACCCAATTCTAGACGTCCTTCTTCTAATTGCAGCGATGAGAGTTCTGGTGTTATCATTGCTGAGAATTTTAAAAAACTTATGCTCCCGAAGCAAAACCCACAACTCCACACAGCATCAATAATCCGACTTCTTTGCATTAAAGGAAAACGCATAGATCTAAGTAAAACCTGTATTAATAAAAAGCATTGAGTTATTTCTGGATCATTTTGTATATTTGATATAAATTAGTCTTAACATATTTAGTAATGATGTATATACTTACATTAAGGCACTTTTCATAGAGCATATACAGCATTGCCCAAAGTAAAATTAAATATCCTACAAATATATCAAGATCTGCTATTTTCTTTTCTTCAATTTGTAGATTATTCTGAAAGTTGGGGGCAAAAGGCAAAAATAATGTTAAATCTAATAACGAATGAAATTTGGGTGCCCAACTATTAGTCATTTCTTCCAACATCTTTTTCTTCTTTCAAGTAGTCAATATTTCTTGTAGAATCTTAACATGCAGTTTTTCCCAATTGGAAGATGATCTTTAGGTATACAAATAAAATACTTAAGTACGAGCTTTGATATTAGTAAAACACGTTCACGACATACTTGAATATTAGATATGAAGAAGTCATTAATTTTATTGAAAGGGCTGTTATCGAATATTAAATGTACAGTTCTTATAAGAATCTAGAAATTGTAGCGGTTACGTGAAATTTTAGTTGACAGACGTGAGTCTAGACTGGTGCAGATTCTAAAGGAAAGGTTAGGCCTGTTTGATATACATGTGTAAAGAGCCCATAGAAAGAGAACAAATAATGCTAAAATTATTGTCATCTATAAATACTGCAAAGGCAGGGAAATTCATATATGTTACTATTATTAATTTACTAGATAATATATTTAACATAATTACTTATAGCTGATATAAAAATATATGTACACTTTGTTGATCTCAAGTTTTGGAGTATTCCACACATCGAGAAGGATCCGTTGGATAATATTCTTGACATTTTGTCATGAGTCTCTTCAATGCTTGAATGTATTTCCGTTGAGTTTCGTCATTCATCACGTGTGCGACATTCTTTGAGAAAATTTTCTCTCTACCTGTACGCGCATGAATACCGACCATAGTGACACCAATAGGCCATGGCGAATTTCCAATTGCCATTTGAAGATAAGCATCACTGGCCTGAAAGTACAATATTGCTTGCATTACATAAATTTAACAGTCCTTCAATACAGCAGCAGAGTATTATTACAAAGCATGTTTATTTGTTACTAAAATTATCTCATACCAATATATAGTTGCGCTCAAGAAGATGTTTCACGATTTCTGTTAAACTGTCTGTGATATCCTCTGGCAGTGATTTATTTTGTAATTTTCTGAGAAGAGGTTTAAGATATTCTCTTGTCTGGGCATACGTTGCACTAGCCATCTTCCCTCTAGTACTCATTTTCTCAGCAGCTGTTCTACTATTTAATTGATTGCCCCACAATTGTACTAAGAATTGTAGGAATTGAATAATGACACTCATATCAAAGTCTCTATCCCCTCTGTTGAGTCTAACAGACATCTTCTGAATATCTTCATAAGTAACACCTTCATCAGGTACAGGCACATCACCTTTCCCACTTCGTTCTTGTGGCTTTGACGTTGCTAACAGTTCATTTAAATAAGCTTGATCAACTTGTTCCATAGCTTCTTGAAAATCATTCCTGAACCCCTGAAAAGTAGAATAATGGTGTAATGACAGTCGTTATGATATTAGTAACCTTTACTATTCTTTAATCAGAAAAATCACTCACTTTGTTTACTTCAGGTTCAAGAATTTCACGTTTTCTCAATCTTTTAAAAGCCTCCAGTTCTGATTCTCCAAATAACATTATAGGCTCTCCTCTTTCTCGTAACCTTCTAATCACTTCGTGTCTTGATAATGTCAAATGTTCCGAACTGCTACTTGTTACAGATTCTTCAGAGTGTTGACTAACACTTGATTCAATTGTATCGCTATTGCTACCATGTTTCTGGGCAGTTTCTCTTTCCTTCGACAACAGTTCACCCCTTCTGAAGTACTTTTTATTATTTTCCTATACGTACAAAAACAATAATACATTATCATAGAATTTCATTACTAATTAAAGTACATGACACCAAATATTCATAACCTAAAGCCCTAAGCTGTCAGGAATCAGTCTTAATCCTTCATAAAATAAATACATACCAAGACATTGCTTTCCTCCAACTGTTTTCGCTTTTTCATTATCTCGGCTTTTAAAATATCCATTTTTCTTTTTTTATACTACATAAAGCCTTCCCTCTAAATTAGCGGTAAGTAGCGGAGAGCTTCTGCTCGCCAAACTACACGTTCATGATCGCGGTCAGCTCGGATACAATGGAATCCGTATTATCGACGGAGGCGATGATCATAAAATTCTACTTCCGGACTCGCCGGTATCGCGCACAATCTTGTATACGGGTCTGGGCACTTAGGCGAAAAACGCATAACAATAAGGTTGTCACTACCGCAAGAAGCGTTAGTGTTGAAAGAGCCTACACGTGGTAGCGCTACGCGTGCGCAATTATCTTTCTTGAATATGTAACTTGCAGCTTTGCTCGTTGTAATGTGTAATATACCGTGATTGCAATTGAAATAAGCAACAATGTCCGACAGAAAGTGCATCGTGCCTGCTTGAATCACAATGATAGGAATTTGCATTTGAAAATCTCACAGGAGTTACAAATAAATTCAGTAAAAAAAGTTACGATACAAGCAAAAATTGACTATTTTAATTTTCATGGCTTTTAGGTGTTTTGGTCCATTTAACTTTAGTTTTTTAAATCATCAATTTTTATTTGTCTAACTTATCAAAATTTGATTTAATTGGCATCGCATCGGTTTTTTATGTGTAACTTTCCTTTTGAATCGGAGATAAGAGGTGTAGTGAATTTACGGATGCGCATGCGCTCTATTAGCAGGCTTGTTCGACACTAGCGATTGCTGGCAAAACCGTCCACATTACGGTTACAAGCTATAACGTGGTGAGAATAGGGAAGTGTCCATACCTATATACAAGACCGTGGGTAAAACCATGAAAGTTCGCGTTTAAGAAAGCTTACCACATGGACTATAGTGTCAAATGTATCATATGCTTTACCACGTTTGTTGAGAGTGAGATTTATTAATAAATAAAACAAATTTAATTCCTAGTTTGTTGAGTTATTGGGGGAAAATATATAGACATTGTACAGGTATTATTTTTTTATCACATTTTAATATTAAATTTTGTCTGAGTATTTATTCTGTTAATTGTGCTATAATAGGTTACAAATTATTATACTAGTATAATGTTAAGAAGTACATAATTTTTATTTAATTATGGTGAATTTGTAAACGTCATTTAAATTGTATTGTTCAGACGACTGTGCTATCACAATGGACACAGAACTTGTGGGTTTTGCCAATCCAAATGAAGTTGAAGATGATGACGATGAAGAGATTTCGAATGGCAAAAAGAAATTTGCCAAGAAATCTGGTGGTTTTCAAGCCATGGGTTTGAATTTTGAAGTTCTTAAAGGAGTTTTGAAGCGTGGTTACAAGATACCAACTCCAATTCAAAGAAAGGTATTAAATAAAATTTCAAGTATAATCATTATAAATTCAAAAGCTAAAGGAGGTAATATAATTAAAATTATATTGATATCACATTATGTTTTTTTTTACAGACAATTCCTTTAGCTCTTGAAGGCAGAGATATTGTTGCTATGGCTCGTACAGGTAGTGGCAAAACAGCCTGTTTCTTAATACCGCTATTTGAGAAATTAAAAGTGAGACAGGCAAAGACTGGTGCACGAGCTTTAATTCTCTCACCAACTCGTGAGCTTGCCTTACAAACACTAAAATTTATTAAAGAGTTAGGAAGATTTACTGGATTAAAAGCTGCAGTGATATTAGGTGGAGACAGTATGGATAATCAGTTCAGTACCATACATGGTAATCCAGATATTATTGTAGCAACACCAGGTCGTTTTCTTCATATATGTGTCGAAATGGATCTTAAATTATCAAGCATTGAATACATTGTTTACGACGAGGCCGACAGGTTATTTTTGATTTAAAAAATACCTTTAAAAACATTGTGATATAACCCGTACTAATTATTTCTATTTATATGTGCTAGGCTCTTTGAAATGGGTTTTGGAGAACAAATCCATGAAATCTCAAATAGGCTACCAGAGTCCAGACAAACACTTTTATTCTCTGCTACATTACCTAAAGTTCTAGTTGAGTTTGCAAAAGCAGGACTTAGCGACCCCGTTCTAATACGTCTAGATGTGGAAAGCAAATTACCAGAAGAGTTAAAGCTTTCCTTTATTACATGCCGCCCTGAAGAAAAATTAGCAGTGCTCCTATGCCTGTTAAAAAATATTGTAAAACCCAAGTCACAAACTCTAGTATTTGCTGCTACAATGCATCATGTAGAATACATCCACATGGTGAGTATTATGCAAACTGAAAAGAAAACTGTGCGCAGCATCCAAATATGTACTAAAGATAAACATATTCTTGATTAGATCCTAGATAAAGCGAATATCAGCAACACATTTATTTATTCTAATCTCGATCCTTCTGCGCGTAAAATAAATGCAGCCAAGTTTCAAGCCGGTAGAGTGAAAGTTCTCGTTGTAACTGATGTTGCAGCAAGAGGAATTGATATACCGCACTTAGACAACGTGATTAACTATAATTTTCCTGCTAAGTGCAAGCTCTTCGTTCATCGAGTCGGTGGGTATCTGATCTAACACTGAATAAAAGTTTATAAAATGCAATGGCGTAACGGCATCAGACAATCCTTTGGTTTTCAGGTCGTTGTGCACGTGCTGGTCGTAGTGGAACGGCCTACAATATAGTTTCTCCTGATGAATACGCCTACCTATTAGATTTACATCTATTTCTTGGTCGTCCATTCCACATAGTTCCATCATCAGGCAGTGGAAACATTCCTGAAGGAGCAATAGGAAAAATGCCACAATCAATGATCGAGGAAGAACTTTCTGAATTAATGTGTTGGCACGATAACACCACAGATCTTGTAAGTCTTATAGAAATGTTTTATATCAAAATTTAAATGTCAAGATGTACAAATCTCTATTTTATTATCAATATTTTAACACCCGCACAGATAAACATGCAGAAAGTGTGCGACAATGCTTACCAGCAATATATTCGATCAAGACCAGGGGCCTCAACTGAGAGTGTCAAAAGAGTTAAAGAGTTACGTATATCACAAGCTGGAGTAATTGCCGAATATTGTGATGTCACACCAGCAGCTGCAGACTTATTATCTAGAATGAAGAATTACCGACCTCAAGGAGTGCGTAGTATATCAATTAATAAATAAGTTACTATTAATTGTTTCGACGCCCTTTATTTACACATTGCAGACAATATTCGAAATAGGCGCCAAACCATCCTCGGTAGATTATACAGTGATGAAGGCAAAGAGAGCAATTCACAAAGAAAGTATAGCCAATTATCATAGAAAAATGGAGGAACTGGACGACAAGGCAGCAGACATTGCAAAAGGTATTAGTGTCGATGAATCATGAAATTCATTGTACATTCCCAATAACAAGGAAACATTTTTTTCTTACAGTATCATCAAAAAAGTCAATACTTCCATCAAGCAGCGCTGACGAGATCAGCGCAGCTTTCAGTGAGATCGTCGCGCCTAAAAAGCGGAAAGTTGACGATCTCTACAAAAACATAAAGAAAAAGAAGCGTACGGTCACCCGGGACGAGGAATTTTATATTCCATACGCAGCACCAGATAAACATACAGAGGACGGGTATATTGTTTATTTACATTTTTACATAAATGCATTCCTATTGTATCAACGATGCTGTTTTAACAAACATGCAACTTTCATTTCCATATTTCAGTCTGGCCGTAAACAGCTTTGCCGCTAATGCAGACAGAGTACAGTTGGATTTGTCTGCGGACAACGAAGAGTCCAGGAGGCTTCAGACGCAGTTGAAGAAATGGGATCGTAAAAAGAAGAAAATGATAACCGTCAGCAATGTATGCACATTATCTTAACTATAAATAATTATTAGACCAATCATTAAGCTCTATTGACTGTATGGACATTTTTTCTGTTTTCACCAGGACTCAAAGGTTGGTAAAATCCGTACAGAATCCGGTGCATGGATTCCAGCCACGTACAAGACCAACCGGTATGCTCAATGGAAAGAGAAGAGTAAAGTGGATGCCATGGAGGATGAAGATGACGAGGATGAACACCCTCGACTACAAAAACGTAAGTCTGCTTTATACTTATTTGTCAATCGGATTAATGATCTATGATTCATAGATTTTCTATGGTACTACTGACATCGTCCATATGCATAATCACATCTTTTAAAATATCTATAAAAGTCTAATGTCTTAAATACTGTTAACTAACCATATATAATCAAATCAGTGTAGTAACGACTGGAATGATTACTACAGCAGACAGCTTCTCTAATTGGTTTATTCAGATAATAAGGGCACGGCAGTGCGTGGGTATTTTTATCCTTAACGTGCTTCTAGTACAAATTGCGGCAAGCCAAGACCAATCTGGCCGCAGTTAAACACAGGAAGCAGGTCATTGGTCTGTCTACCATTGCAGTGATTTGTTTTGCCAGAGCTTTTGCACTTGCTGAATAAATCAAAGACTTCCAAATTTCCTTACCGGATCTTATATATGTATTACACATTTTGCAAGACTAAGGTACAGAATCCTAAGAACAAGTAAAAGAACACCAGTCGTTAAAGAAACAATTGTTTATTCTGAGATAGAAAACAATTATCTAAATTATCAACTGTTTATCAACGCGTAGGTAACTACACTGCGAATTCTCAGCCATGTTTAACGTCTCTTATCTAAATATTAGCACACCAATGGCATCTTCCTAAGGTCCCATCCCCTTCTAGGCAGAAGGTGGTAACGCATGAGATATTGTGTAACAAAGAACGTTCCTAACTTTCCCATATTATAGTATATTTTTCAGTGTAATCAAGAAGATCGCGTAGTTCAATTTCCTGTCTACTGAATAAAAACGTTGCAATTAGTTCAATAATGTATTATACCTGGAGCCAATTAACACCATGGGCTGACTAGCTAATCCTTTGTTCTATGTATCTGATGTAATTGATCATTCTTTTGTCTTTTCTTACCGGGATTCAATCTTCAAAAATGAAGCAGGGTTTATCAGGAAAAAGCACGACGACACTTTTTTTTCTTATTATTGCCACAATGTATATGGCGACCGGTACAGTAATAGATAGATAACCTCCTGTAATACATCTATCTTGTCACTTATAACTTGCTATAGCATACCCATTGAGTTCTGTGACTGATGACTCTGGACACTTTGGATTCCTGCAATGTTGTCATTGTTTTCCTCAGAAAGAAAATAATCAATATATTTATCTTCAACTGTACCTGATATCGTTGATCTGGATTTTTCTTTCTCAAGGCACGTCTCTGAAAGTTACTAAGAAGTATGGTGCATTCTCGGCATTCCAACTGACTGCATTATCTCTCAGAGTAATATCATCGTTCATCATTTCCGGCAAAACAATTTCCGGTTGTTCAGACGTTGCGGAAGTTGGTTTATTATCAATCTTGAACATTTTGTTAGAATAAATTCGAGATCTAACACTTTATACAGCCTCAGTAGCTACTTGCCAATTGAATTATAATCCAAGGTTCTACCTGCAATAGTTGATAATTTAAACTATTCGAGCAATGCGTTGACTCTTACAATAATATTTGTTGGACGTAAACGTGGATAAAATCACGTCCTCGTTTCTAAACGATAACAAGATAAAACAAATATTCCATACTGTTTTGCCAATCGCTCAAAATTTTCTGTCTGATCTGTATGCCATAAATATCATCAAAGAATCACCTTATGTTTTCCGTGGTACTTAACGCAATGCTTTATGGATATAATTTTCTGACTTATAGCGAACACGTCCAAGCACACATAATCTCTATTTCTAGCGGACTGTAAAATTCTTCGACTTTCATATCTGATAGATTCTATACCACAAGAGGTTACAAAAGTCAACGACTAAAAATAAAAATATCAACGCGATAACGCAAGCAGTAAAAAGTATCTTGATATCTTTCAAGTGCACTGGTTGCCAGCTTAATGGACGTTGCAGCAAAATTTATCACAGCAACATCTGACTCTACTCGTCTCCCTTAGATTCACATTGCAACTTACCGCCGTACATTCATTTCAATTTCCTCTCCTCCACTAATTAATCATCATTTGCTCTCTGTAATTTTCCCACGTACGATGTACATATATATATAGCAAACAGCACGTTACCTCCAATGCCAAACCCATAGGCATAGTCACTTATTGATCTGCCATAAATGCTCAAACCATTCCGTTTTTCTTTCCATGAATCTCACTTAGCTTAACTGTTATTATTATTATCCTTTCAGTGAGAACTACAGCAAACACTCATTGGGCGCGGCATAATCAAAAGACTAAGGACAAGGCTAAGTCGAAGGCCGAACTGAAGAGACCTGAACAGATTCTGAAGGCGCGAAAACTCTTGGAGAAGAAACAGAGAAAGCAAGGAAGAAAGAAGGGCAAAGGTCAGAAGAAAGGGAGTAAAAGAGGATAGACGATAATAAAAATACTTTAAATATGCGAAGAAAGTCACTGAAGAGATTAAAATCGACATTGCGATTTTAATGTTGCGTTGCATGACGACTTCAGTATAACATTTATCGAAATCATTGTTGCCTGTACGATCGATATCGATCGGTAATGATAAACCGTGTAATATTTTTATAATATCATTGGACCGATAATACATGACGTTAACAGGCGCGTAGATATCGTGACAGTACGAAATAAAATTTTGTATATTTTTTCTGATACTAATCCTGTCATTGAACAATGTAAAAATAATGTAAATTGACTATGGACCGTTTGTCGTGGGAATACATATTTGTTTTGCACGAGTATCTTCAATTGATAAACATACATTGATTGGAAGGTATCAAACTACGGTAAGAATTCGTGTACTGATTTTTATACATCATTACAAAACTGCATGTGACACTGGCAAAGCGATAACGTGGCTCTTTTTTTTACGGTTGACAATATTAAAGAAGGAATTAACGGATAGCTTAAACTTTTTATCTTTACACAGTCAATCGTTATTACTTTATCATCGTTAACCCAGGAATAGGTGCGTTGAGTGTCCGAGACAGCTGATACCCAATGCATTTCAAATGGAGAAAAAAATTGGGCGACCATTCCTTTGTTTAAAAATTATATAGGGTTACAAGGTTACTCAGGACTATTGCGCCACCTGAAGATAGCTCTACTATACGAATTGATAGAAGTCAAATAGCAAGAACTATCTTTAGGTTAGGTGCGTTATTCCTGAATAACTATGTATATATTACACACTATACTATATAAAATTTTGATAATACTTATCAACGTCTTCACGTTTGATCGTCATTCTTATTATCGCCCACGCAAATAGATTGGGCATACAGTGGATTTCGTGCATCGTCTGAACAAATATGTATATTGAATTTACAACATCGATAAGACTGTCGGTCTTTCCTTTATCTTCTTGCAGTGGAATTTACTCCTAGAAATTATCCAGCCGTTGCTTCGTTGCATAACAACTGGTCTAACAGTAATTATTTACTCATGCCACAACATATTCAATCGGGCTAAGCTGTGCTTTTGTGTTATTATCTACAGCACTGGACTGTTCGTCTCACAGGTTCCTGCTGCTTGTCGCATAACATGAAATTTAATAGTGTCGTGAGAGATGGCGCAGTTGAAATTCATGGACACAAGAAGCTGATGTATATTCATGCTTTTAACTACGACTTCAATGATATTTAATGATCCGTGAAAGCAGCAGAAGACAAGACGAGCACCAGGAAACCTACGAAGACAATTCAAAAATATCACAAACCTTCAATACGTACTAAGCTGTCAAGGTTGTCGGTAATTATTTTTATGAAAATTCAAAGAATCATTTGACATAGAATTTCTTGATAGGAATTCATTCCTATACTCAATCTTGTTCAGTGCTATCAGACTAGATTCTTCAAATCGATTATTTATCTAAACTGTACAAGTGTTTGACTTTTTAATTACATGTTTTCCTTAATACCTAATGATCTCAGAAGGCGATATGTAATAAATAAGGAACTGTTTGACTTATAGACATAAAAACAGTCTAATTTCAGATAGCATTATTTGCTCTTACTTTAGTGTCGCTCCATAGAAATGTCCCTTTACGATCTTCAATATAAAATGAGTATCCGCTCTTATTGCGTACGTCGTGCCATAGGAAACTATAATAGAGAAACCGCGTGTACAGTCATTCATAGAAGTAGATAAATGACACCCGGGACGATATTAAATTTGAATAACATCTGTCAGAATCTCATATACGAATAGCAGTCGTAATTTTCATTGAAGCTGGTCAAATCCACGCAGGGTCTTGTTAATGTCTCGTCGATGTACTTGGCGTTCGAAATAACAGTAGTTCTCAGTATTTTTTGACGATGAAAAAAACCGCAAGCCGAAGGAGCCCGTCCCTGAAAGCCGGCAGTTTCGTATAAGAATTCTTACGGTATGACGTAAATACACCACATACGTATATGTAATATATACATATACCATATAATTTTCTAATCAAATTAGAATTTACCTATTTTGCCTACAACGTGATAGATTTTCACGTGTACTCTGCCAAATTCAATTATTAAACGTAATCGATCATATGTATGACGTCACGTGTATTACCATAAGAGTCAGATTTAAATCAATCAACATTTCAATAATCGTATCCCATGACGTACCAATCGCAAGCCGCGCATTCTTCAGAATTATAACGCGTGACGTTAGCATGTTCATTGTTATATTTTCACCTGATTAATACCCAATTGTCGTCAATCCTTTTCCAATACATAAACACGTACGCGAACAGCCGCCTATAATTCAGATCCAAATAAACTCTGAAGATGCTACCCCAGAAAAAACATTCATTCCGCAGGTAGCGTTCCTAAAGAAAAAAGAAAATCTTAGAAACCGAATTCCTCAGGTTTAACAATTCCTATAGGAATTTAGTAGTGTAAAAGAAAATTTTACACGTACCAGGAAAATTATCCAGGAAACTGTTATCGGTCTGGCTACGGCCCAATAGTAGCATCCACAGACTTTTAAAATGAATTCGTCCTGTTGACCAATGCATGTACCGCCATAGCCACTAACAGAAACGTTATCTTCCGCCATTCGCTTTTGTCTTGCATCCTCACTGGAATTTGCCTCAAGGTCAAACAGATAATATCACAGTCTGTCCAGGGAACAATAAAAACGCATATAATTTACCTGAGACTCTTAACTACATCGTGATACGTATTCCCAATGGATTCACGTATCTAAGTTCTCGCAACGTACTTTTGCATACTTCTGTATAACCAAGGCTCCCTGGGCTCGCTACTGGTTACGCAATTATAATGCACATTGTATATATATGTGTGTGTACACTTTACTACGTACTTTGCACCGCGTGGTACGGTTTATGTTCTGTCATCTTGCCATTTGGCTCCAAAGAGGCTTTTGTTCTGCAAAGCTTCTACACAACAAGCCTTAGAACTCTTATCATTTAATCTGATTATCATTTGAAATTCGCATCACGATGCCCAATAATGTTCTATATGCGTACTTAAAATTCCTACCGATATATATTCAGGACTTCTTGACAAACAGATATCGCACCTTTATCACGGGTACAAATCATGTGCATTGCAATGCTCGCGATTCCTCAGGTCAAGTTGTCTCTCAGAATCGACGTAGGCACGTGTATAATGGGAGCCAAGGGTTCCGACACGTGCGACCTTACCCAGGGTATTGTCTTGTGGAGACGAGACGGCGAGTACTCGTATACAGAAGTACGCTGCTTCATAGTCGATATACGTAGACAGGTTATGTACCGGGTGAAGTGTCATAAGGATGGAAAAAAGATGACAGGGAGCACAAATCAGGATATCTGGAAGTAAATATATTTTTTAAGGTTTCCTAGTAGATGGGATACATATGTAAAGTGTGTATAATACCTAGAAGTTAATTATTTTAGTAAAGGATCGATACGTGCGTCGAGGTGAGTTTCCTTCGGGCACTTTTTTTTCATGATCGGCCGACCTTGAACTGGATCAAAAATCTCATTTATTACTCGTAGATATACTGTATGTACAGATACGTTCAAATACTGTAGATCAAGAACTCTTCTCCTGTATTCGTGCGGACTATACAGCATGCTGGCGATATTCCATCTGGCACTAGGAATTCCATTCTCAGACGCCACCAAAGGTACTATAGGTTTTACAAGAGTGTTTCGCTGACCGGGTAAGTATGGCGGAAATAATTTCAGGCATTCCTCCTTCCGGAAAGAAGAGCACGACCAAGGAAACGGCAGATAATAGGATTGAAAATGATGTCTGCACTCTTTAGAATTCCCGTTGGTAAGAGCGGTATAAGCGATCCTATTGGCCGTGAACGTAGTCTCGGTCCAGTGCGCGGGAAGTTTGAAATTTCTCGAATTCAACCACGAGGAATTGTTCCTTGCTCGTTTGGATGACAATGGGAGTCATGGCAATTAACATTAATGAACTTCAGTCTCGACAGACGACAAGTACCCTGGGTTAACGAAACGTTAGCAGTCACCACTGTTATACATAGTGTTATTACATACCAAGGCTTAAACTACGTCTATTCGTGAGTTTTAGGATTCTAACCTAACTTCACATACCTGTAGGTTTCAATCGCCGTTACCGTGCTGCTTCGTGCTTGCTGTATACTGTATAAATGGAGTGAAAGGACGTGTGACGTAATGACGGACACGAGTAGCCGTCGTAATCCCAGAAAATTATTCGCGACTTACTACTTAGATATTCCGCTACTTTTCATTTTTTCTACGTCTTTTTTTTTAACATAATCGAGAATGCTGCGGCGACTATCACCATATACGGTGATTTCGTTATAAAGTCGAATGACTTTGCATCGATACCGAGGACAGATCTGAATTTATTTTGTGAACTTTTGCATACGTCTATAACCTGATGTCCTCCTTAAATATATTATATACCCGTCGTTACATAGAAATCCTGGTTAAATCTTATAACCACTCGAGGACATTAATGAATTAATTTATAATCCCGCGATATGGTCATACGCTTTTTTTAAACCGCCTTGCGGGTTTGTTTCCTTGCAATCGATGCTTCTGCCCTTGACGACTTCCCCATTTTGACACGCGACGCCACGAAGGGGTGTATCTGTGTGATGGAAGTAACGAAAAGAAAAATCAAGAACTCTGACGCAGAGCAGAAGAGGTCAGTGACGTGGTGCACTCAGGGAGCAATAACTTGGAATTCGAAACCGATAGGGAGGACGTTCGCTTTCGATCCTACGACCTATCTCTTCTGCTCCATTCCTGAAATGCCATTCCTTTCGTCCCCCTTGGCTTCCTGTACTTACTTTCTAGTCGGCTCGAATTCATTTCGCCAGTGTCTCCCAATCTGCGAACGACACCGAACGTGCTGCCGTCGTGCACGAGGTCGTATTGGCACTTAACAAAACGTCATAGCGTTTCGAGAACGTCAATGGTCTTCCAATCGATCTCTTACCAGTTAAAATATCTGAACGGTTGACAAAAAAAATTACTTTCATCAGATCCTCAAACCGAATGTGATTTTATAAAAATACAGTATCAAATAATCTCCATATTGATTGTCAGCGGACCACGTGCTATCATTAAGAAACGAAATAGACGTTGACCCAGTTCCTTTTGGATTACTATCTTAAAAAGATGTAAAGTCCTTTTCAAAAGACCCCTCTCTTTAGTAGCTCTTGTCAGGACTTTCCACCGTGACAGATCATCAGACACGCAGTGCTAATACTTGTGAAACTCTACTGTTGTGAATTTCTCTTGGATCCTCGATGCACCCTCGAGTTCTTCTTAACCTGAAATTAATTAATCCAGATGGTACGTATCTTTTTTTGAATTTTAAAAATCAAGCAGATACTCACACGCTTCTCGTATCACTTCACAAAATATTTCCACGTCCTTGTAACGCGAACCTGTGACCGCGTGGCTACCAGACTAGAACGACCCAAGCCAGCTTGTATACGTTAGCTACAACCTATGCGTGCAGCTAACGTTGTGGATGCAGGTAACACGATTACCTTGAACTTTGACCCTGATGACACGATTATTACATATGCGCCTAGCTGAAATCCGATCGGAGACTTTCCCGTAGAATAAATTTCCTCAATTATCCACCATCCGCAATGAGAGCCTCTGTGAGAGGCGAAGAAGAAGAAAAAACATTTACAATCACTCTCCGATTAAATTAACTTTCGTTGCTTACTTTCGAGATGAACAATCACTTTGAATCAACGACACACCTTCCCTTCGATAAATGATACCCGCGTGAAAGGTAAACTTTGAAGAAAAAAAAAGAGACTTACGCACGGGCTGTCAGTACAGCCCTTCACACACAAAACAAGGTAACGACGTAAGACGTAAGGAAACCAACCAATCAGAATCAAGTACTGCCAAGGCGCGTTTCAATTAGAATCTGTCAGAAACTATGAAACGCATTGCTTGATTATATTTTCTCTTACAGAAACAGGAATGCTCACTAGATAATTATGTCAGAGTTTATATATTTTATTATATAATATATATATTCTTTATATATAATATATTAAAGGAGAAAAAAGTGCAGCGTATTATAAGGCGGATATAATACTATACGGTATTATAAGCAGGTAGAATAATTATTATAAGGAATTGTTATCCAGGAGATACCATAGGATCCTGACACTAGGGGGATTATTATAGACCTATAGAATGTAGGTATAGTGCGTATAGCGATAACAGGTTTTGCAAGAATAGTTTCAAAAAAATTCACAACTGCATTCACCAAGCTTACCGTTACACGTGTCTGGTACAATGCTCAGAAGAATTTTGTCTTATTAATAGACTTATAACAACTCCAGTTATTCATAGGTTTATGCTTGATATGTATGTATATGACTCCGTGCGTGTCCGAAGGGTGCGCAGTGTTGTTTCTGTAAGGCGACCCTTTTCGCTGAACAGACTCTTTTAAATATATGCGCTACAAAGTAGAAGGGTAAATGGTTGCCATTGGTTCCACGAAGATACAAAAAAAAAACCAGAAACTGTATACCCTTAAAAAAGTTTCAATGCTGTTCGTGATATTTCTTTGGATCAAAAAAACAGCTTCTAATGTCACGGTAATGAAGTCTGTCATTCTTTTGATAGATATGCATTTTATCGTGACATACTAATATATATCGTATAATAGTAACGCGTTGAACACAATGTTTTACTGCTTAGAAGCAAATTGGAAATTGCCCACGTACTTCTACGGATGAACGTCACATCGTCGTTACGGAATAATCCTGTAATCCCACTGCCAAGTGCCGTAAGGCTGTAAAAGCCTGAACTCGAGCATTGGCTAAACTCACTCTAATGCGGATTTATATTATGTATCGGTACGCTATTAATTCTATGCAGTCTAATAATGTTTCTCGACGGACTCACATTACCTTCAGCAATACTTTTATACGTGGATATAAGACACTCGTCACTCGCCAGAAACCGGTATTTCCACGTTGCATCTTTTTTTTGTTCTTATAAAGCATCGATTCCAATATCTTGATTTCGCAGCAAAACTTTCCACTTGATACGAAGAGACGGTGGTTAAGTTTTATAACCTAAATTATATGACAGGTATATTAATTTCAATAATACTCATGAAAGAATTTACTTTGACATTTTCGAATTCCATCAGACCTTTTTCCATCTTCCTTGTTCGCAAGTTCTTGTCTCGTGTCGTTAACCTCGTCGTATAAAAAGAATAAAAGAAAGAAAGCATATATGTCGCTCCCCGCGATTCGTAATCATTCCTATAGCCAGAGGTGATCGACCATCGGCAGTTCCTACATTACGGAATCCGGAAGCTGGCAAGGCTGTTTCGTCGAAAGTCATAACCTATAAGAAGTAGGGGGCGACCTCGTCGATCTTGTAGTCGATAATCGGCATTGTGCCAGTCGATCCTTAACGTAGAATAAAGGAAAGATGTGCGTATCACACAAGAATCAATGTCCAAAGAGAAAGGGAAAGAAAGCATCAACGGTACTCACGGCATACTCAAGTCGATAAGAGAAGTCAGACGCACCCAGCCATTTGGCCAAGGAGATGCGTGGTAGGGTGCGGCACACCCTGGCAACCCTTTCGAACGTTCAACTAAATATACTTAGGTATAGCTATAATATGTTAGGTTGGGTTCTATGTAATATGTCGTGAACGAAGAGTTCGTAGATCAGGGAAGAGAATTAAGTACGTAGCTTTAGGTCTTCCACGTGGTTACCGTATGCATGTAGGATATTTAACGTACGATAAACAATTGAGAAATTCCATCGATTGTTTGTAAACATGACATGACGTCGATCTGCCTGTAAGAAGCGCGTGGTTCTAAGAATGGACGTCGCTGACTGTAAAGAAAATTTTGAAGAACGAAGTCTCATATAAAATATCATCTTTATTGGCAATATGTATCTCAACACGAAAAAAACCTGTCTATCCTTACGAGCCTTTAGCCCGTATTCAGAACTCGCTCTTAAAGTCACTAACAGAGTTGCTTTTAATTAAAAGTCACTAAAAAATAATTTAAAAGCGCGCTATTAGCACCAAAGGCGAGCTCTGAATACGGGCTGTTGTCATTATGTACACGCACGTATCTCGATATAAAAAATTACGTAAAGTTGAGGAATACAGACAGAGACACGTACGTTCAGGATGATTTAGTATTCCCTGTAAAATAATTGAACTGAGCTGAGTCGAAAATTAAGAAACAATTGCAACTTGCTGGGCGATTGTTACAATACACAGTGGTCGTATCAGTTAAAATAAATTTTCTGATAAGAGATCCAGATATCGTCACGTACCTACTTAACCTATATTTTAAATGCATACAAACTGACAGTTATAAAACGCGAAAAATAATAGAATCTCTTTCTAGGAGACATGCGCATGTGACTCACGAATGACCAATGAATTATTGATACTTAAAAGAAGGAATCTAGGGTGGAAATAGGCTACGAACAGATCCACAAACGGTTTCAGCAATTTAGAAAGGAATGGCCGGTTCTGCGGATTTCGAGAACCCGAGGTCGTACCGTGTCTAACAGCAACACTCGTGGCCTTCATTGCTCCCATTCTTATCTTGTCTGCTGGCATGTGTCTGATGTGCCGACCTGATAATACCGACATGCTGCGTCACGTCCTAATGGCGCCGAATGTTAATTTCCTCTTATCACATAACCAAAAAAAAAAAAGAAACGCAAATGAATCTTCAGAGCCTTCTTGCTTCTTCATGCCAATTGTATAGCAAATATTTACTTGCATACGTATGGCACAGATGATATTCCAAATATAGATAAAGAGGGATTCATCTTATGTAAGGTTAGGTTAGCGACTGTCATTAATTAATATTTAGAACGTTTGATAAGCATTCACACTTTTATATCAAGATGCTCTGTGGGAGATAGGAGTGTGTTGTAACATATACTAAATTCTTACACGTAGACAACGATGTTTTTAACATTCTCAGAAAAGAAATGTTATTTATATCGTGTCCAAAGTTCATCTTGGGAATTTTTCCTCTTGTAGTATATGCTTTCTATGTTTCAGCATCTTATATTTATGATTGGTTCTGTCTCTTGGTTTACGGATGTTACAAAAGATATAAGAGACACATTACCAGCTATACGTTTTCTTGAGAATTATTTCAAGATATTTCGCGCGTGGCGAGTATTTTGACTTTCCTGACACAGTTTCAAGGAAGAAACTACTAATTTCACAGATTATATAAATTCAAACGAATTCTATTTACGCAATCAGTCCGGTTTGCGAAGCGACTTTTAACCACAATTTACGCAGGTGTATACTTTTATTGGATGTTTGAGTCCTTTCTTTTTTTCCCTCTCTCTCTCTTTTCTAGGTTGTGACCCAGGCGCCTAACCCACTCAAAATTATTAGTCACACTCCGAAATTAGCGATCGCAGACAGTTCTCCGTTCGAAAAGTCCTTATTATTTTTACATTCTCGTATCTACATCTAATACATATGTATGTATCAGCGTC
This sequence comes from Cephus cinctus, assembly GCF_000341935.2. Classification (NCBI taxonomy): domain Eukaryota; kingdom Metazoa; phylum Arthropoda; class Insecta; order Hymenoptera; family Cephidae; genus Cephus; species Cephus cinctus. The sequence continues at coordinate 361,128 of NW_014333756.1, read as the reverse complement.
TCGATTTAGAAGCCTCGATCGAAGCTTCCCACTGCAAGAGAATTAAAATCAAATAAAAATTCATGAAAATCAGTAATATAAAATTTCAAGAAATACAAAAATTCATTACACGTTTATCTTGGCGTGCAGCGCTGTTTAATTGAAATTATCCCACTGTCATGTTACGTCGCGACGCTTCATTCCAGCCAAGGTAACATTACGGAGTTATCGATTAATTAAAAACGTTTACATTTCCACATTGTGTCACTCTCCACCAGATCTACATTTTATCCACATGCAGACTGATACATTAGTCTCTATTGATTAAATGGCGTCTATAATGATTCCACTGATATTTCAGCCATAAATTATTCCAATAAAAAAAAACGCAGCCACTAATTTTAAGCGGGCGTTACGAAATTCTGGCATGTTTTTCGCATTCGACAATGCGGGCTACACGTGGCTAGTATTTATCTGGCAATGTAAGCGTAATGCTACAATAAGATTTTGAGCGTCACTTTGAGTAGGTCGGTGCCAAGGTAGTGACCACTTGCTGCGTCGATTCCAATGACGATGACCGCCGAAATAAGTCTGAGCACAGACAACGTTAGCCAACGTCATAAAGTTTCAACGGTGCTATTAATATTCGTCATATTTTTGTTAAGTCCTCCGAAACAGTTCTCTTTCTAATCCTATACCTACCCATTCTACAATAATTCTACTTTTGCATCCGACATATACGATAAATATGGTATTCTCAAAATTCGCAGACATTTCGTCAGCCTTGATCTACATCTTTATGATTCTCAAGGATACGTTCGTAAGTCCGCACTCGGCATATTCCTCCGTGATGTTAGCGAGCCTGCTACAAACACGGTGGCCCCACGCCGGTAGATTAACGACGAGCGTTGCAAAGCGGTTAAGAAGCATCTCGTGGCGTCATATCCGTGAATTTAATCCATCCACATAGAAAGCAGAATGGAAGTCGTCTTATGCTTCCGTGGCACTGTGTTATTTGATGTTATGCAAATAACTAATCTTGACGAGTCTACCTTAATGTGTCTGTCCACGCGCAACGGCTACGTTCGGCTACAAAACCGGTTTTCTACTTCTCTACGGACGGATGTACATATTTTAGGTTAGCAGCGAGATACACTTATTTCAAAGTTTGTCAACGTCAGCAGTGCCGTTCTTGGGATTTTTAATTGAACTAATAATATCGTGAGTACGTAAATCTTTAATTATTTCATTCGGATACGCATTTGATAAATTTCAATGGCACGTGCCACTGTGATACACTCGTAAGCTATCTGTGCACGTATATATGAGCTTATTACTGAATTTAGTTTCCACTGTAATAAATAACCATTATCAATCACGGATTCTGAGGCGGCTATATCAGTGTTGACGGGGACAGTTGCGTGGGATGTGAGTCATGGCGTCCGAATCAGACATCTGACTTTACTATCTGTGGTTCATGGTTGTGTCATTTCCTGGTTGATTACTCTATGGAGCCGACTGTATGCTGTTTATGGTCAATGCGAGACAAATCTTCCAACGAGCGAGACCAATTGGTGGTACAACCAGCACTTTAAATGACAGTGAATGTTCCTAATTGTACATACCGTCCTCGTATCTTGATATAACAGGAAGGCGACGACCTGTCAGTTCCTTTAAATTTACATGCCAACTGAGAAAACTGGAAATTTCAACGTGCATCATGGAATACCATAGTCTATTGTAACGATTTAGAAATATATTATGCATCAAATAGGACCATTAATATTTATAGTATTACCACAATTTTCATGCGTCTTCACACGCCCGCACAATTCAACCGATCCAATAATCAGATTTCGAGCTATTTTTCCCCGAGACTAAAAGCTCATTTTTCTTCGTAACGTGTCACTATGTGCTTTTCTCTTGTCTCTTTCATTCGGCATCCATATTTATATTTACGTTCTGTAATATTTTCGATGTCAGATAGAAATTGCAACTGGGATACACTCGGCGTCGTTAATGCTTGGGCTCCTAAATCTAGTTTTGTCTCTGTCTCGCTCATGTAATTTAAATAGGTAATCTCCATCGGTAAGTCCAGGACATTAATGACGTTGAGCGTACATACAAGGTAAGACAATCTATATTCCTCAGGCTACTTTTCGGCGAACCGCAAATGTATTCGGTTGTTTACATCGGCAATGGCAGCCGCTCTTATGGAAATTTAGAGCATCGTTAAAACGAGACAGGTGAATTTCTTCGTGACTGTTTAGAAGAGCTCCTTTGAGAAAGTGTTAACAAAGTGTCATAAAACAGTGTGTCCAGTGTGTATATGTATACACGTATTTATATTTCAATACATCAACGTACTCATGAATGCGGATAAAAGTGTGAGTCATGCGACCTGTGAAACAAGAAAGAAAATAATAACGAAGAGTATAGACGCCCACTCACTCTCATTCATAGAATCAGTAGCCTTAGTCAAGGTGTTTACAGGTAATGCGATTCGAGAGGACGGAAAGAGGAACGTGACAAATTATAAACATCATGGATATATTTGAATCAGGAAGGTTAAACAGATTTTGCGAATCATCCTTTGCGGTTGAGTAAAACTTTTTTTTTCAGGCGAATTTGAATTACCATAAGCGTATTTATAAATAAGGGAATTCACAAGCTGCCATCTTTTATTTGTCATCAGTCAAAAAGAATTTTCCCGTCATTTTTTCCGGTGGCACTTTTCAAATAAATAAAGTATTCTACATGGCTGCCACGTCTCGAAGTAACCTCGTACAAAGTATAGATTTCAGGTTTTACGATAATGTAACGTGACCCAGGAAATTTGATATTCCAAACGCAAACTAACCTCCGTTCCCAACGTTGTTTACGATACGCATTGGTCTTACACCCAAGATCAACGTTCGCAAATCCTGTAATACCAGCGTCAAAGTATCGTTTTGGATTTCGAAAGATCAATATGTCCTGGGGACAAATTTTGTTTCTTAAGAAAAATAAAATATCCCATAAAGCACTCGTTATCTCGTAGAAATGAAACGAGCTAAATTGACGAGAGTCAAAGGAGTCGCCGTCGGGAAGAGGTCACAATGGGGACATTCACAACTATCTTAATGGTAAGTGAAACGCACGTCTATGCCGCGATCGCATTCCTCGTGTCTCCTCGGAATAATGATAATTATTATAGTTACAACGCCAAGTAAATTTTCACACGGCTACGCGACACGACTTATTCACACTAATATTTCAACATTCCACATTTTCTCATTCCAGAGTACTGACGTGGTCTGTTTCTATTTGTTAATACGGAGCACCCAACATAACTTAAGAAAAATATAAAACTCGTAAAAGCTAAATACTCGACGACACTCTCACACATTTATGACGAAAATATATTCACAGTAAATATATCCATTGTTATATTGCGAACCAGTCATAGCATGATAATGAAACAGTGAATAATAAAAATATCTCGGATAATTAATATGGCGCCAGTGTAAACTCGATCAGAGTACAAAGTACGGCTGTCCCGGATGAAACACGTGAGCAGTAACATTTTGTTAGATCATATTTCGTACTGATACATTTTCTTATATCGCCCAAAGGTCGAGACACAGTAGATATATACATATGGAGAAATATGATCGGAATGCCGATGCCGTATATTATCATTATCATCGGCAAGCATACGTGTGAATAGAATCGTTACAATGGACGGTTGGCTCTACTGTGCCATCGCCCGTAACAATAAGTGCATCTGTCGATAAATGGAGCCTGGATCAGCTGCATAGAAGAGAAAAGAGAGAGAGAGAGACTGTCTAAAGCATAGTAAAGTCGAGCATTGTGCTTAACTAAGGCAAAGATGCTGTTCGACATGTATATGTCTATATACAAAGTGCATCAAGAATGGATCCAAATTGCATAAATAACATGCAGGCGTATTCAAGGACCTCCTAGTTAATCAAGTCGACGGTTAAGATGGGATAATTCAATAAGAATGTAGGAGCCTTCGTGGATCTCATCTTAGTACGATTACACGCGTATGTAAGACCAACGCATAGGATTTATGCATTTCCCCGTGGGAAACTACATAGATAAGTTAATAATTACGATCCACTGGCTTCTGGAAATGCATATGTAAATGTGCTTTCTTGATATTTGTCTTTGATGATGCTCCAATATACATATATATAGTGAAAGCTGAGACTTGATACTGAAATTATGACGCATTACCCTATTTTTTGACTTTTATTATCTAAATGCAATTTTGTTTTTAATAATTCATTATCACGGCCATAAAACCTGTTATGCGTCAGACTTACAGAAAATTGTAATCCAATACATTAGGCATGAAAGTAGTTTGAGAGTCGTTGAGTCATTCTGATAGAAGTGACGTCACTATCGATCCAATGCACATGAGAGCGTTCAACTCCAGGAACTTATTGACATTAGAATTTAAAAACAATTGTATTGTATAATCAAGATAACCGTAAAAGTAGATTTTAATTAATAACCAAGTATTTTGTCATATCTTCTCACATTTTTTATTAATTTTATCCATTTATATTAATGTGATAGACCTAAATCATATCAGCATCCTAAAACATTTCCTGTTGACTGCGTCAACGTATCATGCACGCAATAAATAAATGCGTGTCTGTATCGTACTGCTGAATAAGTTGAGGTTAGGGTGGATTCAGTTTCGTGGCGCATACTATACCAATGGCGTAACTTGTACGTATCAGCGAGAATTTGTATAGGCAAGTACAGTCGCAAGGGTTCCTGGGGATGATTGGAGAAAGAGAAAATATATTGAAAATCCAACTTTTTTCAAACTCTGACAATCCCCCAATGTAACTGTGAAACAATAAGAGACAGTGCATGGCGTACTGTCTGGGATTTGTATTCATAAAAATACTGCCTACGCCAATGTGCTGTAGCACGCCATGCGGCCACCGTGAATCCTCTACCCCTGTGCAGCCGTAGCTTCCCTCAGTACATAACACTCGTCACCTCCAATCTCAAAGGAACTTATAGCCATTTCTTTTAAGGGTTGGTAATACGATGATCATTAGGATGGATGAAAAATCGTCGAGTATTTTGTCTTTGGGGATGACAGTTATATTTAGTTCTTTTATTTTCTTCAGGTTTTCAACGACAATGGCCATCTTGCGTCTCATAGACGTCGCGTCTGCTTGTCGGAATCTATGGACAAGGAAAGTCTCTATGAATTATAAAGAACCACAGTAAAGCCATATAATCTAGAGATGCTCGGAGTCTCGCATCGTCGAATAGACGCGACTTCTATCGATCCGATAAGAACGCAGAAGAGAAATATCACGTGAAACGCTTCGAAAGACCTTCGCGTTGCGGTTTTGCTACGTTTACGAAAACTGAAAAATCCTTACTTTCTAAGTGACGTCTGTATTAAATTTACAAGACGTCACGTACCAATGACATTCATACCAGTACTGTTATACACACAGTACCCAGCATTCAATGCGTAAAATGATAGCAGCATCATTATCACAGTATGTATGTCAAAACGAAGCAGCATCCACTGTAAAATTTTTTATTACAAAAAAATATTTAAAGATTTTAAAAAAATTTCTCAGTTACAATAGTTTTTACCGAATTCATATTTTTCAAATATCTATTGTCATTTGAATATTTCTGCAATTTTTTTCCACGAAGAAAATTCGTCCAAGTAGCACGTCGTATGGAACGAAATGAAAATGGAGCTTCCGGCACGCTACGTTGGACCGAGTTATATCTTCTCCATGTTGTCTGTCTTCTTCTTACCACAGTAGAAGCATCTCCGAACAGATGTATACAAAATATATATATACCCTGACGTCTTCTGTGACAGCTTGACGCCAGAAACGGATCTTCCAATTAAAGTAAAAACATGCCCCCTACTCCTCGGCGCGTGTCATGCCACTAACCATCCTTTCTTCGGCACCCCTAAAATTTCGTTAAGTGCCTGACTCCTCCCGTATCCAGATGACTTCACCAGTGCTGACGCATCCGATGCACCCAACGTCAATTAATGAGTCTTCAACACGAGATTACCACCAGGAAACGTGTCATTTGCAGAAGGTTCATTTCCACCCTATAAAGTCTCTTTGTGTAAAAGTCCCCACTGACTAAGTATAGATCTTTTCTATTATACTGTAGAACATATTGCAAGCTCATGCAGCTTTTCTAACGTTACTATAACTCTATAGCTATGTTAAGGCTGTATTACACGTATCTTTTTATGAAAACTTTTCTATCGGTACATACAAGTACCCGAGTCTTTCTCTACCCATTTATCCCTTCCTGTATATCTATATATTTCCTCTTCAACGTCCCTATCTCTTTGCCACTTTTAGCTTGACAAACATCTGCATCTATATTCTTTCCCCATGTCCAAAAATAGCAGCTATTATACCCAGACCCTGAATACCATCCAACGATTGTATACCTAAATCCATCCATCGCGTCAGGAATCCGCAAACCTCGAAGAACCTGGTTGGACATTCTTTTTTTTTTACAAAAATTTCACACTGCATTCATCATCCATGGATTTTTCGAATACGATAATTCGAATATTATACCATGATCTTCCTGGTACTGTAAACTGGTCTGAAATTAAAAAATACAAATTGAGACTTCTCCGTTATTTCCCGAGGGACAATTTACAGGATGTCCCCTTGAAATTCTATCTGTAATATAAATATATATATACCCATAACGGAAATACCGTTAGGTGGACGCGATCGGTGTTCATATGAGGGACACGACTCCATTTGAATAGCATTATTCTTCCGGTGAAGTTTGCAACTCTCTCGTTCACTATGACATTCTAATTGTGACTACGTAGAGATAATATCATTCATAACCTATCCTTATCAGTATACGAGGTAGTGAACGGACCGCAATGGCCAATCGTACCGAAAGAATGAATGATAAGCCGGAAACGAGACAAGCTGTGATATGAAAAAAAAATAAAAAGATGAGAAAGTAACATCCGGTACGATATTGATCATGATCTTTTTAAATGATATATAAACTTTTCTTTTTAGTAAATACAAAAATACGTAAACTCTGAACTATATTTTGTGATTAGAAATCCGTAGTATTCGATAGTGGTTAACGATACTTGTTCAACTATGTTGAAATTTCATCGAACTCTGTAGTTTGGTTTTGACTGGTTTCTAATAGCATAATATTGTATCTGGTTGGATGGTCGTTGTAGTTTATATAGCTGAGTGATATTAATAAACTATATAATAAGTGTAGAATTATGGTCCAATCACGTTCCTATATTCGAGTGTACTAGAGCGGGTCAAGGCAATGTAATTTCTAAGTTCTCTATGTTATATGAATACGTCACGTGGCTGGGCGGTCGGGGCTTGATGCAGAAAACGGGCGTTCGTATCCTCAATCAACATTCCATTCGACTACGACTCTTAGGAACGTCCTTCTTGCGTGATCGTCGCTGTGGATATTACGGCGATACGTAAAACGCTCCATGGTGAAGGTGACTGGGATATTTTGTTAGAGAAGACCTGCAAGTACGGTCGCGTTAAGCTTCGGCTGTTTATTTGAAAAATTTATTGCCATCAACTTCTTTGACGTTTTTTCGATTTAGTGTGAAATTTGAATGTTTTTTTTTCGTTATCAAATATCGAGTAACTTTGGTAGGTTGTAATGGCATACGTCACATTGTGAAATATACTTTCCCAAACCAACAGCAAGCATTACGCAGTCACTACCTATACCCAAGTTAATAAAAAATTAACTTGATAGACTGATAAAGATTCAACGACGAAACGAAACGTTTAGGAATTTTGTAATTGTTGGGAAATAGATTCCATTGGGGTGCAGAGATTGAATATGAAGAAAGACACCTTCTAGGCAAGTAAACAGTGGAGGTTTTAGGTACTGAATTAAATAATTTAATTAAACTTTGAATCTACACGAGAATGATGTCTACCCTTGGCGTAATCCGATTTTATTGAATGGAATTTATTGAAGGTAAAGATACTGGAAATTCTTAACGTTTACTACGGCGGTATTCAAAGATGGGTTTGAACTGTATTATCAAATAATGTTAGGTTAAAAAAGACTGGATACTCTCTAGTTTACAAACGGCTCTAGAAAGCGTATGAAATTGCAGGAAGCATGGGCAGCCCACAAAATTGCTGCGGGAATCACGGCCACGGGAGTCTCATAGGTTTGCACGTAGAGAATACATATAATCTTTGTATAATTAACGTATCGTATTGTAGGCACGACGACAGCGATATCGATAAGTCTTACTTATATAACGCGTTTAACAATATCCAAGATATAAAATAAATAACTCAGAAAAGATATATTCGAGAAGTTTGCCTCTTGAATTCCAAAGTGAAGGGATCATCCTTGTCTGCAGAAAACAGCCGGTAATCTGTCACGAAAAATATTTGAAAAGAAATTCATCCTAAATAAGCGCATTAGGGACAACAGAAAGTTTGAAAAATATACAAAGTAACGCGTCAATAAGCAGCATGACAGTCGAGCGATATGTTCTGTATGTGTAATCAATAAAAATGATTACAAGAATCATCCATCATATGTGTAGCTTCGTTCGAATCGAAGATTCTTCGGTCTACGTCGCAAATTCGGAAATGAACCACAAATCTCTTTAGTAAATTTTCCGACGTTGAGTGCAGCTGCACTCATGGTTGTATGACCTTTCCCACCCAACACCCAGCGGGTTTCTACCAACTTGACGCCCACACTGCCTACCAAACATCGTCAAAACGAACATGAGGACCATCGCCTGGACCACCCACGCATTTACAGTATACAAACATAAATTCAATACTCCGTTCAGAGTAAAGTTTTGAGAGAAGTGTACGCATGCATGTACCAGCTTCTGCCGTTTTACATTCCGTCGTTATCTCGTTGGCACAACAGACATACACTGGCTGCTTTTGTCAGTAGCGTAACATTAAGTGGCGTTATCATGCGAATATAAGATGTAAGTACAATCCAATCCAAAGTACGAGGAAGAAGAAAGCGCAATATAAGAAGCGTACGCGTCTATGAACTTTTACTTCGTTTCTTTGATTCAGCAACGACCTTCAATTTTATGATCGAAAATGAGTAGTCTTCAGTAAAATTCTTTTGCATTTATGTCAGATCGTACTTCCTTTGCTTGGAATTTCTGTAACGCTTGACGGAGAAGGGAAAGTCATGGTGAACAAAATGTTAGTATATAGTAAAATGCTGTGTTTTTAAAGTCATCCCGTAAAGTAAAGCAGTAATGCTTACGGGAAGTATGAAAATCTATTTTCATTACGTATGAATAAAGCTTTTAACAGGATAGGAAGAAGAGTGGCTTTTTGAAAGAAATGAAAGCCATCCTGGTCTCAGAACTGTTGGCTACGCTCCTGTATCTGAATTTTACGCTCAGTCAGTTGGCAGCCGTGATACGAGGCAGTAGTGAGTGCGCTGTGCGGCGACCAGTCAAGGCTCGAGGGTTGCCTTTCGCGTTGGCAGGAAAGATCCTCGCTGAATTATCTGCATTTCGTGGCGTCTATCGTGAGCTCCAGGTCGTGGGCTTGGTAGAAAATTATACCCTTGACAGCGACTAGTGATCTTGTTAGTGAATCAATCTGGTGTAGCTGTGTTTTAAACAAAATCGCATGAAAACAAGAGGCGGTGACAGTCAGTCACAGCCATTGAAAAGTGTCTCGCCCGTGGCTTGTCGTGTGTGTTTATCCAATATCTCCGGGAAGTCTGTGTTTTAGACGTGATCGCCGGTTCCTGAGGAGTATGCTATCCTGATTGAGATCCAGATTCTTAGTACTGCAAGGTGAGAGATTCTGTCAACGGGAATATCCGGGGCTTAAGAAGGGACGCCAAAGGCAAAAAGAGGGCCGTGCAGGGTGGAATCCAATTGTCAACAGTCTGGCACACCCATCGTGGGGCGGCTGGCTGAGCTGTGAACAGTACGGAAAGATCACGAGAGGAGCGGAATGCCGTAGCCTAGATTCCATACGATATCCTCTCTCGACTTTCACATTGTACGCTTCTTTTGCTGCGGGATTTTCGATTTTGAACCGGCACACGGCTTGGTATAGCGGCCGATCGTATGTGTGCATCTTCTATGGCATTGTCTACCTTTGTTCTCTTATTCACAGCATTATGCTTGGACAAAGGTCGTTTTTACATAATTTCACTTCTTTTTTACCCATAGCTATCCGTTACACTTCTTTTTCTAGTCTCGTTACAATGAATTAATCACTCCGTGCAAAAGTGACTGTAATGGCTTCATTTTTTGAAGTTCCACACGCGGTGTACACATCTCTTACACTATAGATGTTTTATATTTTGCTTCCCATTAGGAGTGTATCTTGTGTATTTTCTTGTATGACTTAACTTTCACATTATAACCACTTGGTTCTTGCATGATTTTAATACACCTGTTTATGCTGACATGAAAACTAATTTGAACTAATACCTAAACAAACAATTGGTATTATACATCTGTTTACACATGTGAGATTAATACTTGGATACTAACCCAAGCAATACATGCTTTGAACATCGTTTGTTGTACATACAATATTTATAGGAAAAATTATATACAATTGGACTGTAACGTTGTATATTATGTTTTTTGCAACACCTATATTATTCTACCATTATAATTATGTGTCACTTGGTAATTATAACACATGAGCTTGTATAATGTATCAAATAGACAAAAATATTCAGTGTAAGTCATGGTTATAAGGAATTTGTTACTTATAAGATTTGTATTCCGTTTGATGGTTCGAAATGGCATGTATTATCTATAAGAAAATTATAAATTACACTCATATATGTATCTAAAATAGCATGAGTGTGATTTTCTTAGACAATCAATCCATTAAGAGACACAAATGAGTTTTTTCTTTTACACTAATAACAACTCTTAATCTTGTATTAAAACTATAAAACGAACTGTCAACTTAAACATGACTCAGTAGACATTTGATATTATATTTTAGTCATTTGTATTAAATCAGTAGCCAACCTGATTCTTTTTGAATTTAAGCATGCCGTAACGACTATCAACTTGTCATTATAGGTAAAGTGCCAAGATGAGCTGCAGATGACTGTTAGCCAAGTCAGTGCTCGTCAGACTTTAACATGAGCGAAGTAGTTACTGTGACAATGCCCACTGGTGGACCGACCTGCCAGGAAACTGTGGCACATATCAAAAGGCATAAGTTAGCCAACTGCAATGTTCCTCTTGTCCATGGCAGGCCAAACCCTCCGAACAACGTTCGTAATAGGCTAACCACGCATCAACGAAATCATAGTCTGGACTTTAGGTACATATCACATGTTACTTTTATTTTTGCTTTTCATCCCAAGCAAGATAAATTTGCACTCAGGGCGGTATATACGTTGCTATCTTGTTGCTAGCTGTAATATGGTTTTCACATATTCATAATGAGAGATGGATATCGAGATAGTTAAATAATAAATGTACCCTCATAAGTTATGAACTATTAAATTCCCAATATAAAGAGTAAAAAGGTTACAACGTAATTTTACAGATCAATGGGAATTCTTTTGCCACCGGTTCCTCAAGTAACCGCCACGACATTAACGTTGCATCATAGAAATCGGAGTCTGGACTCTGCACTACAACGAATTCCGGAAGTGGATGTAACACCGAGTCCAGAATGCGAAACGGGTCCTGCCCCAACTACTAAAACGGTACCTTCGATAAAGTGTCGTAGTCGAGAAAGGGAGGATCTCGCCAGTCTAGGCTCTGACGACTCTGGCATCCTTTGCGGTTCTGATAGCGGTTCCAGTGATACGGCCAACGTCACAACCAGGGAATCCAGTGTAGATCATTTGCATAGTCGCGAGAGCTTGGATTCCTCGTTATCGCAAGCTGGTGATATGGATAGTGTGGACGTGGTAGACGGAGATGAAAGTGTCATGTCAGTTTCTCCCATAGAACTAATACCGAGTGATTCTTTACCGAAAGACTATGAAAACGTTGATGACCGAGTCCCCACCGAACATGAGACTAGTGATCATTCGCCCAAAGAGTTGCCTAATGGCGATTACTTGCCCAAAGAACTGCAAAATCGTGAGTGCTCATCCAAAGAACCGCGGAACAACCAGACTAACACGGGGTCATATCATCAAAATTCCCTCGAAGTGGCTGTGCAGAGGGAAGTGGCGGGTGCTGCTATGACATTGTGTTGTGGCACCGGGCAACCGGATGCAGAGACTGTGAAAAAACAACCGGAAATACGTAGGCAAGAGACAGCTCAGCCTAAACCCTCCGAAGGATGTTTGCTCAGGTTATTCGAAAGCCAGATCTTCGACATGTCTATGGCGATATCATATCTTTTCAATTCCAAAGAACCAGGAGTTCAGAGTTATCTGGGTAAGTTTTGTTCAGGAACTTGAGGCGCCTTTAATGCATACTTAATGCACTTCACTCTCTTGTTGATTTAAGTACGGCCATACTAACTTTTTGTTATTTTTTATTATTAAGCTCCTGCCAATCTTTTAAAAAGTCAATGCATAATATAAATTGAAATTGCATTGATCTTAATAAATGCATTTTTGATTTTCCGTTACCTATTTCTGTATAATGACTCACTTTCAGGTAATAAGATGTTCAGTTTCCCGGATAATGAGGTGGATTTCTATTTGCCGCAACTGGTTTTAATGTATATACAACTGCATGACGTTACAGAGGTTCTTTATCCGTATCTTGTCCATAGGTAAAGTTGCTCTTTTTTTTCATCTTTATTATGACGCCTATGACGTTCGCGTATTTTCACTTTAGCTAAATGCATTCTCTCATTGGTAAACAGGTGCAGGCAGTCAGCAGATTTCTCTTTAAAATGTGCTTGGCTACTGGATGCGTATAGTTCTGATGCTCATTTGCCATCGAAAAAGAAGTCTCACGGGACCAAATTAAAAAATTTAATTCTCTCAGACGAACTCAGGTAAGTTGTAACCCACGGTATGAATAAGAATTTTAGAAAATCACTGTATCTAATTGTCAAAATATAATCTTACAGTGTAATAATTCTTCGACATTAAATTAGATATTTATTTTATTTTTTTTTTATAAAGTCTAAAGAGAAAATTGTGAAATCTTGAACTATAAATATTTCTTTGTTATTTTGTATATTATGGAAAGTAACGCTCACGAGAAATTGGCCGATTGTCATAATTCCCACAGTTGGAACTCTCGGCCTGATTTTATTTACCACTGTTTTCATGCCCATACTCACTGACAGATCTCAGTTGTCTAATAGCCTTTTTATTTCGTGTTCTAATTTTTGCTTCATTTTGGGAAGCAGTACAACTACAATATTTCATGGGAATATAGAGAAATCTAGCAGACCCATACAGTTCCGCGGATACAAGAATAACATAATTTTCAGGCCAAAGGCAAATGAAGCCATGCGAAAGCAACGGGTCACTGGTTTACATGTACCTACACCGCCTCCATTGCCATCTACCCAAATCGCAACATCTCCCAATAAGAAAACTCATCAGAGATCTCAATCTGATGCCACTGGTCTCTTCCAAACGTTGCGCCGTAGCCATTCCGGTGGGTCTTTTCATTATTATGTTTTTTTTCTTTTTTTTTCCATTAAACTTGTCCAACTCATAATTATATCCTTAAGTAAGACGTGAATCGTCTCCGAGGATATATCTTAATTGACTACTTGTCCTTTTTCAGGATTAATCAGTAAAGTAAGTCTTGGGGACTTGAGTTCCGGTCGAGCTTTTGACAACGGATGTACCTGTTTCGATTCCTGCCAAGGTGTGGTTAATGACTTACGAGGACAGAAAACTGACTGCTTCTGTAATGTAAGAAATGATAATTATTTGAGGAACGAGATTTCATATAGTCGTGTAACATTGTACAGGGTCTTATATTTCCTTTCTTTTGATTCGCTAGGCACCACGGTTGGTCCCAGAGCTTGAATTTATTCAGGCGCTGATTACCATCGGCAAATTACTCGGAACCATTCCCACAAAGGAAAGCAAAACTGTTCAGCTGGTAGCCGAGCTGAACACCCTCAATCTGAATCTTCCCGCAAGGGTGTGGCTTCCTCTGCATAGTGCAGTGCCGCATCACATAGTCAGAGTCCCGCCCCAGTATGCTGCGGTTCTCAATAGTAAAGACAAGGTAGACATACAGCGCCAGGATTACCAAATTTTTAAAGATTTTGTCAATGAAAAAAATTTGTAAGGAATCTGAGTACCAATTGCGCAATGTTACTTAACAATTTATAATTCGTATTTAGGCTCCCTACATAATCTACGTCGAAGTACTGGAAGTCGAGGACTTGTATACTTCACCAGTGCCGACGAAGATCATGGGAAGTTCACTGAGACACACCAAATCCGAGGAGAACCTCACAGGTGGTGAACAGTCCAATACATCTGAAACTTGTAGCATATCAAATGCGGATAGCCAAGAGACTGCAGTGACACCAGGACTCAGACAGACGCCAATAAAAACTACGTATGTCTTCCCACCGAGAAGTGCGGACGTTGCATTTAATTTTCCCGATGATGATTCTAATGACTGTTGGAGTCAAGAGGACGACGATATTTCGCAACAGGTAAGATTTTCTTTTGTATTAGCACACGATCGTTAAATTGACATTTCGTTGAAAAGTAGTTTGGTCTGTCTAGAGTTCAGTTTAAAGTTTATAAAAATTATTGAATGACATAATTTCTCCTTGCAGTATTTACAACTACGTAAACCAAGAGATAGGGACACGATATCGCAGCTGAGTCAGGATTCGTCTGATAGTCGCGAGCCGATTTTTGTTCCTGGCGACATAAAAAGGCGGCTTAGCGAAATGGCTGCTACTCCAAGTGCGACGTTCAATCACGACCCAGAAGATCCATCTGCTGCCGTTCTAAAGGAACCCTGGGAATTGAAGCAGCGACGTATAAGAACCTCCAGTCCCTATGGTCATTTAGCATCTTGGCGACTTCTTGCTGTTATCGTTAAGTGCGGCGATGATCTCAGGCAGGAACTTCTTGCCTCGCAGCTTCTTTCTATGCTGCAAAGGATCTGGCAAGATGAACAAGTACCCTTATGGGTGCAGCCTTACAAGTGCGTGTCTTATACTAATGGATTAAATGACTAGTGGAGCACGTGATGTATTTATTATAATTATTAATTAAATACAATCATCCCTTGTTTCAGGATTCTCTGTCTCTCCAATGACAGTGGATTGATCGAACCCATTCTCAACACGGTATCTCTTCATCAGGTGAAGAAACATTGTCAGCTCACGCTCCTGCAGTACTTTGAAAGAGAATTCGGACCGTCAACGTCGGAAGCCTTTGCTACGGCTCGTAAAAATTTCGTTCAGAGCTGCGCTGCGTATTGCCTCGTCAGTTATCTGATTCAAGTGAAAGATCGTCACAATGGGAACATCCTTTTACATAGCGACGGACATCTTATTCACATTGATTTTGGCTTCATTCTCTCTACCTCGCCACGAAATTTGGGATTCGAAACATCACCCTTCAAGTTGACACCTGAATTCGTCGAAGTGATGGGTGGCAGCCAATCTAAAATGTTCCAGGAGTTCAAGAGTCTCATCCTGCAGGGACTCGTTGCAGCACGCAAACACATGGAGAAGATAGTCAACCTTGTTGAGATTATGTTGTCAGGTCAGTCGTCTTATATTTATACCGATTATCTGCTTTATCTTTATCTGACCTGTCCTCTGATCTATTAATTTGAAATTTTCATCTTGCTACAGGGTCCCAGCTTCCTTGTTTTCGGAGCGGCGGTGCGGCTACTGTTCAGGGTCTTAAAAATCGATTTCATTTGACTCTGACCGAGGATCAGTTACGTCGTCACGTCGAAGATCTTGTCGAGGGTAGCATCCACTCGTGGTCCACGAAGCTTTACGACCGATATCAATACTTTGCCAATGGCACGCTCTAATTCCGATATCAAACTTTCTATCTACGGCGAGCATTGTCGTCGTTCTGACATCCTGTGGAACTAAGGAATTTATACGTGACACGAATCAGGCCCAATGACCTTTCTTTCAATTTCAGTAATGCGGGAATGTACCACGTATATTCCACAAATATGTGTTTACGCTTCGTAGCATTCCACGAGCACAAATCGTTTCCGAAAAATGTTGGTAACGTTGAGCGCTGTCAAAGTGTCAAAGCAAGATCAGTGGACACACGTTAACAACAAGGTTATTCAATGAACTTCGATTTACGTCCCTCAATGATACTTTTTTTGGGTCTATTAGTCTAGATACGCGAGTGCAGCTTTCGTGGATGCCCAAGTCTTTCATTAATAAATATAAAGTTGAGAGCCGTGCGAAGGTTATCTATCAAAAGTCAATTTATTAATTACTAGCCGGGAAACTCCAAGAAATTAATTTTTACGCATTGTCGTTGCCAGGCTACTTCAGTTTATCGTAAGAGAGAAGGGAATCATTTTTTTCCTGTTGAGCAACATCATATTCGGCTACCCGTATGATTGATACGTGTGGAACGGTGACACCTAAAATAACAATTACAAGTTGGCTATCATCGGTGCAGACTCTAATGACATTTATTCAATGTTGAACTGCTGGATCCGTTATAGCTAATTAATGGAGTAATTTGTTGATGAAGGTGCCTTATAGCAAACGACGTTCGGTGGTATGGTTGAGGTTACGAGAAAAAAGAAAGAAGATCGCAGTGAAGTGAGTGCAAAAGTGTTACGTACCAAAAAAAAAAGAAGGAAATAGCAAAAAAAAACTGAACGATACAAGGGAGCAGGACAATCTGATAATTTGTAAATACATAAAGTGAATTCCCGTTGGGACGTAGATAGTTTTTGGCAATAAATAACTGTACCATAAAACAAGAGGAATGAAACAATTGAGTCCATTTCTAATGGGATCTATAAAAGAAAGAAAAGAGGAGCAAGTTTTGGTTGACTGTGAAGAAGGAGCGAAATTATGAACTCAATTGGTAACACTAACGGGAGACGAATACTCAAAACTATTTCCTACTATGTATAATTATTAACTATTGATCATAACAAGTCTTAAGCTAATAGTGAAACACTTCTCAAGAGGAATACTATTGAAAGTTTTTACATGTTCTTACTCATTCATTTTTTCGTATAGTTATATATTTAAAAAAAAGAAATAGCAACAACCGCCAGGGCATCGTAGCCACAGCGTAGTGCGATTATTTAATAGTATCTCTACGGTAATTATCTTTATTTCAGCGATTCTATTATCGTAAAACAAAAGCATTTTGTGTATATATTGCGAAAAAACATTTGGAAACTTATTGTTTAGGAGTCGATTATACGAATGTGTAAAGTGAAATCAAAGTCATGGCGAGTTGGCCCAGAATACGAGAGGCCTGGGCCCTCTGACTTCCAAGTGTCTTATCTCTCTCCTACCATAACCGTCTCACGATAGACAGGCAGGCCAGCCAGAAATATATATATATATATATATATATATACATATATATATTGCATAGTATAATAACAATGTACAGATCTCGTCTTTTGAAAATTATTTAAACAATTTCAGTCAATTCTTTGATTTTGGATGCCACTAGTAATGGCAAATTCATTTTCATAATTCATTCGCATTGCATGAAAATTATGTAAAATTTCATATTAATTCACCAATTGCATGTAAACAAAAAAAAATCAACATATTACCTGAACTATTGGACCGTCTTGTATAGTATAAAGGAGCGGCGAGGGGGAAGGGGGAAG